>NC_054373.1:31904060-32131634 GCF_017654675.1 Xenopus laevis
TTTCTGCCCAGCTATAGTTTGCTAGACAATGTGAATAATTTAGAAGGCTATTATTGGAAAATGTTTGTTTTTTTTTTTTTGTTTTTTTGGAAGGGTGAGGCCAAAAATAGAAAGTTTTTTGCTTTGAATAAAAGCATTGTGCATTGCAGCATAAGAATGTTTCATTGTGAAGCACTGCAAAATATGCTGGCGCTATATAAATGCATGATAATAATAATAATAATATAATAAACTGATGGAGTCTGGTACAGGTATGGGACCTGTTATCCAGAATGCTCGGGACCAGGGGTTTTCCGGATAACAGATCTTTCTATAATTTGGAACTTCATACCTTAATCCTGGCAAAAAAAAATTTTTCCTAAGGATTTTTTTATGACTTTTTTCTGGAATTTTTGTAGTTTGGAACAATTTTTCGTTCTGGCCTATATGTATGCACTTGCACTTTTTGTCATTAATTGATTGTAACATGTTTCACTAATTAACTTAATTGTCATGCTTTTAAATTTGTATGTGCACTAATATCCGGTATGCTTGAAAAAGGGGTTACGCCCCAAAACGTTGCATCAGCAAATAAACGAGCAAGGTTAAATCCTGCTAGAATTATCCATGTTGTGCTGGTGTGTCTTGTATCTACGCTGTTTTTGAGGTTGTCCAATTCCTCTAACATCTAGCACCTGGAACTCGTGTGACTTCGGACGGCCAGGGTGTGCGAGTGTAAGTTCTTCTTTTTTGCATCACATAGTTGGGCACTTCTACACCAAAATGCGCCCTGTGTAAATCCTAATTTATGACAAATAGTCTCATGACCTTTTGTCATAAAACAAGGAAGTAAAAAATATTTTCCCCTTACCACCCCTAATTTGCAATTAGGATTCTGGTTCGGTATTCTGCAAATTTTCCGCAAAGGATTCGGCCGAATCCAAAATAGTGGATTCTGGGCATCAATAATTTATATATATATATATATATGTATATATATATATATATATATATATATATATATATATATATATATATATATATATATATATATATATATATATATATATACAGAAATAAAACCGCACTCCAAGGTCTTGATATGATGAAAAAGGTGATAAAGTTTAATTCAACGTTTCGGCACGCTTAACTCGGGCCGTCTTCAGGAAGTCACTTCCTGAAGACGGCCCGAGTTAAGCGTGCCGAAACGTTGAATTAAACTTTATCACCTTTTTCATCATATCAAGACCTTGGAGTGCGGTTTTATTTCTGTTTATTATGCTATGCTATAACCAGCACCCAGGCGGTTGTATATATTGCGAGTGCTCCACTACAGACTGTATGTGTATATATATATATATATATATATATATATATATATATATATATATATATATATATATATATATATATATATAATGATTCCAAATGGGCAGCACACCGCCTTTGTAGCTTACCTCAGGTGCAAGGTAAAATGGGTAGATAATGTAGTAAAGATGACCAGCAACACCGAGTTTTTTGAAAGAAACAAATTGTATTCAAGTTACATGCAAAGCCGACGTGACGTTTCGGTCCACTCAGGGACCTTTCTCAAGCCTTGAGAAAGGTCCCTGAGTGGACCGAAACGTCACGTCGGCTTTGCATGTAACTTGAATACAATTTGTTTCTTTCAAAAAACTCGGTGTTGCTGGTCATCTTTACTACATTATATATATATATATATATATATATATATATATATATATATATATATATATATATATATATATATATATATATATATATATATATATATATATATATATATATATATATATATATATATATATATATAATATCTCTATCTACATAGTAACATAGTAACATAGTAAGTAAGGTTGAAAAAAGACACATGTCCATCGACTTCAACCTTTTTTTTTTTTTTTATTAACTACCTATCTGCCAGTTGATCCATAGGAAGGCAAAAAACCCATCTGAAGCCTCTCCAATTTGCCTTAGAGGGGGAAAAATTCCTTCCTGACTCCAAAATGGCAATCGGACTAGTCCCTGGATCTATCTATAGATAGATAGATAGATAGATAGATAGATAGATAGATACAGTGGTGTGAAAAACTATTTGCCCCCTTCCTGATTTCTTATTCTTTTGCATGTTTGTCACACAAAATGTTTCTGATCATCAAACACATTTAACTATTAGTCAAAGATAACACAAGTAAACACAAAATGCAGTTTTTAAATGAGGGTTTTTATTATTTATGGAGAAAAGAAATCCAAACCTGTGTGAAAAGTAATTGCCCCCTGAACCTAATAACTGGTTGGGCCACCCTTAGCAGCAATAACTGCAATCAAGCGTTTGCGATAACTTGCAACGAGTCTTTTACAGCGCTCTGGAGGAATTTTGGCCCTCTCATCTTTGCAGAATTGTTGTAATTCAGCTTTATTTGAGGGTTTTCTAGCATGAACCGCCTTTTTAAGGTCATGCCACAACATCTCAATAGGATTCAGGTCAGGACTTTGACTAGGCCACTCCAAAGTCTTCATTTTGCCATTCAGAGGTGGATTTGCTGGTGTGTTTTGGGTCATTGTCCTGCTGCAGCACCCAAGATCGCTTCAGCTTGAGTTGACGAACAGATGGCCGGACATTCTCCTTCAGGATTTTTTGGTAGACAGTAGAATTCATGGTTCCATCTATCACAGCAAGTCTTCCAGGTCCTGAAGCAGCAAAACAACCCCAGACCATCACACTACCACCAACATATTTTACTGTTGGTATGATGTTCTTTTTCTGAAATGCTGTGTTACTTTTACTCCAGATGTAACGGGACGCGCACCTTCCAAAAAGTTCAACTTTTGTCTCGTCGGTCCACAAGATATTTTCCCAAAAGTCTTGGCAATCATTGAGATGTTTTTTAGCAAAATTGAGACGAGCCTTAATGTTCTTTTTGCTTAAAAGTGGTTTGCGCCTTGGAAATCTGCCATGCAGGCCGTTTTTGCCCAGTCTCTTTCTTATGGTGGAGTCGTGAACACTGACCTTAATTGAGGCAAGTGAGGCCTGCAGTTCTTTAGATGTTGTCCTGGGGTCTTTTGTGGCCTCTCGGATGAGTTGTCTCTGCACTCTTGGGGTAATTTTGGTCGGCCGGCCACTCCTGGGAAGGTTCACCACTGTTCCATGTTTTTGCCATTTGTGGATAATGGCTCTCACTGTGGTTCGCTGGAGTCCCAAAGCTTTAGAAATGGCTTTATAACCTTTACCAGACTGATAGATCTCAATTACTTTTGTTCTCATTTGTTCCTGAATTTCTTTGGATCTTGGCATGATGTCTAGCTTTTGAGGTGCTTTTGGTCTACTTCTCTGTGTCAGGTAGCGCCTATTTAAGTGATTTCTTGATTGAAACAGGTGTGGCAGTAATCAGGCCTGGGGGTGAGTACAGAAATCGAACTCAGGTGTGATAAACCACAGTTAAGTTATTTTTTAACAAGGGGGGCAATCACTTTTTCACACAGGCCCATGTAGATTTGGAGTTTTTTTTCTCCCTTAATAACGTAAACCTTCATTTAAAAACTGCATTTTGTGTTCATTTATGTTATCTTTGACTAATAGTTAACGGTTTTTGATGAGCAGAAACATTTAAGTGTGACAAACATGCAAAAGAATAAGAAATCAGGAAGGGGGCAAATAGTTTTTCACACCACTGTAGATAGATAGATAGATAGATAGATAGATCTATCTATATATATCTATCTATATATATATATCTATCTATATCTATCTATCTATCTATCTATCTATCTATCTATCTATCTATCTATCTATACACAAAAGCCATGTATATCCTGTAAATAATATACTTAGAAATCGTGACTAGTGATTAGTGGTCGTTTTTGTCGCATGACTCACTAAAACTTGTGTTTAATAATAAATAAAGTACCCCTTGTTGAAAAATATGAGGAAATTAGAAGTAATCTCGGAGTTCCATGACCTGTATAAAACCACTCTGCCTTGTGCTTTTATAGTGTCATGGAACACCTCTGTGACTTATAATATACTTATATTTTACAATAGGGGGTACTTTATTCAATAAATATATATATATGCCACAGGAGAGAGCACTGTGCATGCCACTGGCATTACACTATACACCAGATAAGAAGTGGATTATAAAAGAACAGACAGATCTGCTGAAGAAAATATCAGGGATTCAAATCCAGAGACTTTTACAAGTACTAGATAAAAATAACCAGTGCAAATGAGTGATTTTCACTTTGCATTGGTGCCTTGGCGGTGCCATTCAAGGACATCTGCTTCCGTTTTGTTATGGCTCATTTACCTTTGATCAGACGTTCTCTCAGACATCACAAATGTGGGGGCTATTTTAGGGAAGCTGTCCCATCAAGGTTGGCCTTCTGCAGCTATATGGTTGAAATGCTTGGAAGAGATTAGAAAGTAAAATAAGTACAGTGTTTTTACAATCCTCTATTGCACTATTTTTAGTTATAAGTCACTTCATGCCACAGAGCTCAGCTCAGCTGCGAATTCTCACCTATAATTGTAACTTGAGTAAACCAGGTTTTGCTGTGATTAACTGCCTGTGTAAACTAGGAAAAGTGTTTTCCCTCCTCCCCCAGTTCGCCCTTTGGCCTGGTTTACATGGGTGACAAATTATATGTGCTTAAACTCATAGTTTAGATAGCATTAATTCCTCTGCCAAGGTTTCATAGAATTTATACAAGGGGTTTTAAGGAGACTACACACAGGCCAAAGTGACCCCTCCAGACAAAGTCTAATTGGTCCGTGTATGTGCCCTTGGAATAAAACATCCAGATATCTGTCAATAGGGATTTTTTTATGGGCCTGGGGGGGTTCTGGTCAGCATCCACTCATCTTTTGGAGATCATAGGTAGGTTTAGCCCAAATTTTAAAAGTCGTCTACCCTGCCTGCCACATTACAATGCCCCGACTCCTGCCTGTTTGCCCTGCCCTTTCTGTGAAATCAGAGATGGGAGGGTTGGGCGTAGGTCTATAAATATACTGAAGGCTAAGCGGGTAGGGTCAAGGGCAGATCAGGAGTGGAGGGACTAGGGTCTGGTGCATGTTGACTTTTTGTCGACCCATACATCACTATCTTTCAAGTATATATATAGGCCTGCAGTATGATCCACTCATTTCCCCCATTTGGCCCAACTCAGGGTGGCCAGATTAGGGAAGGATCCGCTTGTTTGGCACCCTCACTAATATTGTGCAACAATTGGAGACCGTTCCTGCTATTTTAGGCCATAGGATATGTTCCCAAATAGGTGTGATTTTTCCTATAAACAACCGGTAGCAACCAATAAACTAGTAGCTGTGGTCAATCAAGTACTCTTACCCAATAAAACCCAAAACATGATTGGTTAATATTATTTCCTACTCCAAAGTAAAACTGCAGTTTACGGTGATTTCCCTACTTGGAGTCACAGCTAGTGTGAGCTGTCAGTCTCGGACACCATCTGAGCTAGTGTAAACTGGTTTGCTGCTTTGAATTTTAATTAGTCACATGCAGTTAATTGCTCGTGTAAACCAGGTTTTAGCAGACTGAATCAGAGATCCCTATAAGATTGCACATTGATTTGCTTCAGTCATTATGCATTGAATCCATTCAAGGTTCCTTTTATAGTTTCGAGCAGTGATTTCTCTGGCGATTAGAAAACGAAAAACATGTTCCGCAGTGCTTTGTATAGATTAGACCTCATTCGCATCAGTTCCTGCCGCAGTGGAGCTTACAATCCAAGGTCTGTTTCACAAGCACATACTATGGTCGATTTTTTTATCAAGGGGCAGTTAATCTGCCTATATTTATTGGGAGTCGGGAGGATACTGGAGTACCCGGAGGAAACCCACACAAGCACAGGGGGTTGTCCTGGCTGGAATCGACTGTAGAACCTGCCGGCACTACATGAAACAAAATAAACCAACTAAATCTTGCTATATATGCCCATATTTAGTGAGGAAGTTTTGTTGCTTTTTGCCATACTGCCCAACCTTCTATGGCACCTCAAAGTGTTCAGTTTTGACAGGTCATCTTGTAATGCCATTGAACCCCAATTCCATCTGTTGATACCACTGTGTGGATGGAGGATGAAGAATGGATAGGCAGTTCCTCCTCATGATACCTCAGATTCACTCGCATGGGTTTATCGGTAATCTAACCCTGTGGTCAGCCTGTGAATGGAGAAGTTGGACAAGTTTTATCTTCTAGCATGGTGAAAAACAAATAATGAAATTGTTTACATAAGGGTTTATTTACTTTTGCACAACAGGGCATCAAGCAGGAGGACTGGAGTTGTATCTGGCCCTCTAAAGCTGGCCATAGACACAAAGATATGATCGTACGATTTTAGGACCGTCTGTGGCCTTCAAATAATTGTGCGAACAATTTTCGTACCATGGAGATCAGTTGTTTAGTTGATGGGACAGGTTCGAAAATTTCTCTTGGGGTAAGGATAATATCTTTTGCATGTATTGCCCTGGATACCGTCTTTGCCATGGATATCTAATGTTATTACTCTTTCCAGGACATAACTTGCGTATAAGTGTGGTCTATCAATTAATGGCAAAAACATTGTTTTCCAACTTTAATCCTAAAGTTAACATTTTTAAAATTTGAATGTTAATTTTGAATTGTGGCATTAAAACGAACTATCGATAGCTAAGCATTTTGTCATATGAGGATTAAAATCTGAAAGTCTTTGGCCAGTTTTAGCCTAGTGCTACACGGGGCTGAAATGTGCAGTCCAAAAAATCATCCCCTACGCTGTCATTAATCTCCTCTCCTGCCTGCACTCAGGATTGTCGTGTTAGCTCGAATTGTTGTGCAGCCTGCACCCGAAATGGTTTTGCCGCTGATTTTGGCCCGAGAATGCATTTCTTAGCCAAAATCAGATGAGTGTGCCTGCACCCGAGCTGGCACAACAATTCCGGGTGCAGGCAGTAGAAGAGACTAAAGGTGGCCATACACGGGCAGATAAAGCTTATCTGCCCTTGTATGGGGGCTTCCGACGGGTCTTCCCGATCGATATCTGGCCACGATATCGATCGGGAAGGTTGGATTTTTACACGACCGACCCGTCGGAGCCGCATGGCGCATCGTAATTCGATCGTTCGGCCGTACGGGCGAACGGTCGAATTACCCCCGATATAGCTATGCAGTTTAATGGCATATCGGGGAAAGATCCGCTCGTTTGGCGATGTCGCCAAACGAGCGGATCTTGGAGTCTATGGCCACCTTAATGTCCACGTAGGGGCTGGTTTTTGACCTGGATGTTTCAGCAGACCAATTTCAGCCCCCATGTGGCACTAGCCACCAGACTGCTGAAGAGCTCCATTGATCTCTGTGGATGACATAATCATTTTATAACAATGTGACTCTGGAACGTGTAATATACTGAATAACGGGCCCAATCTATGGAAAGAGTTGCCCAGCTGTTTCATAGAATGTTGCTGTGGTCTCTCTGCTCCCTCCTTCTTGACCGATCTTGACAATCCCCCGGTTTCCACAGTTTTCAAGCCAGTAACTGGGAGGGGCTGTATAACACTGCCTGTCAGTTATTAAACAATGGCTGGGTTTGTTCCCTTCACTTGGCTCCAGAAAGCTGATTTTGTGGAAAATCAGACGAATGAAAACACAATAGAGAATGCTGTTTATCTGCAGCAAGACAACCGATAATGGGGAGCCAGCTTATCAGACGCTTCAGTGTTGCTGGGAGGAAACATCGTTGTCAGGATGTAATGACGAATATACAGCATGATGGTTATTTCTTTTTGATTAATCAAGCATGTCCTTTTACATCGTTCAGATGTTTTGTTAGAACGGACCTGGAGGATCTGTTCAGCTCATTTTATTTCTTCTGCTTCTAATATCGCTTGAATGTTTTCAAACACTATGCTTAAAATTCGTGAAATATACATGCAAAGCCGGCAAATATGAACGGTTCCCTGACATGGCCGTGTGCATGAATTTGTAGATGACCGACGTAGTGGTGGTTAAAATGCTGAATATCTACTGAGGTTTACACCAAAGGCAGCCCTACGTGGGTCATCTAGTTCAGCAATCTAGTGGCATCTAAGTGACATTTTTAAGCGCGCCGGGCTGTAATTTGTTGCACCAACAGTGCTAGGAACAAGGACCAATAGAGAGTTCAAGTAGCTAATTTGGGATTGTCTGTGTCTCTTCTTGGCATGTCTGTGTGTGGTTACTACGGCACAAATATATTATTAAAACCCTCACTGGAGACATTGTGAAGACTTTGATCTTTTGTATTATGCCGTGTCCCCAGAAAATGTCGTAGCTCTGTCAGGAAGTTTGGTTTGACTTCTGTTTAGCGACAGGAAGGAAGCAGATAAAGTCACATGACTATCTGGAATTTAGCCCGTCACTTTTCCCTGTTTTACTATATGCACAGAACATGTTGGATACACATAAAATCACTTGTTAAAAGGCAGTGGGTACCTATATACACCTTTGCTAAACACAAGCCCTATAAGTATGGGAAATAAATCTGTATTAACTAACCCTAAGGGCAGAAACACACGCGAAGATTCATGGAGATTATTCGCCTGGCAACAAATCGCCTCTTCTTCGGGCGACTAATCTCCCCGAACTACCTTCCCGCCGGCTAGAATCTAAATCGCCGGTGGGAAGGAAGTTCGGGGAGATTATTTGCCGAAAGAAGAGGTGATTTGTCGCCGGGCGACTAAATCTCCCTTAATCTTCGAGTGTGCCCTTACCCTAAGATGCAGCTTTTGTCAGACTTTGAGATAAAAATCATCTCATTATACCGAGGGCTCATGTTTGTATTTTTAGGCTAATTTTACACCAGGTCCAAATGGCTAGTGCCACACGGATGCGTATCTTGGCCTGCAGAGAAAAGCTGCTGCTGCTTTGCCTGCACCCAGAAACTTTGCCTCCGCTTGGGTGAAGACGGATGCTGACGATTTTGGCACAAAACCTTATGTTTCAGTGCCGAAATCCGCTGCATCTGCCTGCACCAGAGTGGAGGCAGTGTTTCTGGTTGCTGGCAGTGTTTAGTTGATTCTTGGCCTGTGTTTGTCCGGTGAGAAACGTAGGCTGAGATCTGAATCTATGTTGCTCTAGCCAGAATGCACAATTGAGCATTTTCATTCCAAAATTTGCAGTTTGTGCACTGACAGGCAGATTGTTCACTGACCATGAGACAGGTAGGACTGGATTGCGGTTTTCCATGTCAACAGTACAAAACCCCTGATGTGACACAATCCTTTATTCATTGTACTAGTTTCTCATCTGCAACCAGTAACTCAGCAGAACTGGGAAATGAGGCCATAAGTGCTAAAATAAAAACAGTTACATATAATTGGTTGGCACAAACCCTTTACCCTCCCATGACTGTTAGAAAACCACAAATCGGTCAACAATGGTTCACCCAGTCCCATACATGTGGCCAACACAACCATCAACCAGTTTCAGTAATGATGGCCAGCATAGCTATCAACATGTGCAGCCAATCTGGCCAATATCTGACCCATTCTGCCTGACTGTAGAAACAGAGCTGGCCAAAAAGCTGAATTATTGCTTCCATGCTTGTCTACCATTGTCTGATTTTCTTTTCGGGTCTTGGCTACCCATTCCCAACCCAGTCCAAGCTTTTAAAACATTTTTTGGACCTGCATTTGACTCCCCATGTTGACTAACAGTGCTTACATCCCTAAATGGGGAGATGGCATTACCAGCATGAAGGTGCCCTTCACTAAGTTTTGCCTACAACCTGCTCCAGGTGCTCTTTTGTAGGTCTGAGCATCACAAGCAAGTAGAGTCTGAAGCTGAATTCTGCTCTCAAGTTCAATGAGATGAAGTTAGGGGCAATTGGCAGGACCCCAGATTGCGTTGTTCCTGGTTGTTTTGTGTGTGTTTAGTGAGAGGCGTTTGTTGGCCCTTTACTTGCTCTCTGTATGTAAACCTCACTGATGCAGTCTGTGAATGAAACAGCAAAGCACAGTACTTTTACCCTGAAATATTCAAGCTGCTACAGTGGAGTTAGGAGGGGGCCCAGCTGTGTGTGTGGGAGAGATGGAGAACAGCTTGTTACCAAAGCCATGATATTTCCATGAACTTTCTCCCTTTGAGTATTACATTAGAGCTTACAGTAACACCTTAACTGCCAGGCCTGCGCCTCCGAGATAACCAGTATGATGTCATCTGTGCAGGAATAGCTTTTGGGGTTGGCACCTTGCTAACCACTATCTTTTTGTATAATTATACAAGACAAACTAAATTTGAACAAATAAGAACAGGGCTTATATGCTTCTTGCATCTCCTGCCGGTAGTTCCTGCTTTTTTTTTTTTTATTCATTTTTATATTTTTTGCACGCTTCCTTCTGTAATGTAAATGTCACCTTTGGGATTTGGAGGAGCCATTTTCAAAGACTTTCCTGCAGGTCACTTACCTGTGACAAGTTCAATGCATGTGAGGCCATTTACCAATGCCCAGGGCACATCTGTTGGAGCGCTATGGGACACAAAATTGTGCCCATTTACCCAGAGATTGCACCTGCGGCATTGCTGCACTCTACCTCCTGTGCCAAATGAAAAATCTGGCACAGAGTGCATTGCTGTCAGACTCAAAGCAGCCCTGTCCCAACACAGGCAGCATATGTCACAGTGCCCTCAGACCCTGATTTTCCTTACTGTTAAATTATAGGGCCATTATATACACTGATATATAAATATATCAAGATTTGCTCCATTAGAGTTTGATGGCTTGCGTTTCTGTATAATTGTGCTATACAGTAGCCGTGAATCATTAACATTGCACGATATAGCTCTGACATATTCTTCAGCACATTACATCGTTCACATCAAGGCAGGACATATAATTGATTATGACACATTCAGCCCATTTCTATTTTTGTGCAATTAACGGTTGTTTCCGGAGCCCTTTTTCTGTTCATTTGCATTGTCTTCACAGATTGCAGAGCCGTCCCGCAGAGATCCTCTGGATGCAGAGCGGCAATGCTAACAGCACACTTAGAAAGGAACAATTTAAAAGAATACCATTAATAATTCACTAGTGCAGTGTTGTCTGGAGGAAGCTATGGCAAGAAATGCTAAGTGTAAAAACGATGAGGTTATAGAGTATCCCTGAAGGAAATGCTGCACTGCAGCCAAAGAAAGTCTTCTGGGTTTTATAATCATACAGAACCTGCAGTTTACCTAACCTCATGGCTGATTTTCTTGTTAAATAGGGCTGCTCCTATAATTTGACCTCCAAAGGTCCATGTCTGTGCAGGCCTGTTGGGAGAGGACTGAATCAATGTGCCAGTACAGTCTTTTCCTGATGGGATTTTATATCCTGCTCGATATAAATGTGCCGGTTTTGCTACATGGGCAGAAAAGCCGCTAACTTGGTCTAAAGGGGCCGAATTGGTAGCTTAAATCATGGACATAAGAGCTGTTTCACAACTGCACTAGCACCGTTGCGCACAGAAACCAGCCAGATCTTTGCTTTGCTTTAATTTTCCAACTGCTTTAAACTAGGGCAATTTTGTACAGGTATGGGACTAGTTATCCAGAATGCTTGGGACCTGGGGTTTTCCAGATAACAAATCTTTACATAATTTGGATCTTCATGCTTTGTCCACTAGAAAATCATTAAAACATTAAATAAACCCAATAAGCTGATTTTGCTTCCAATAAGGATTAATTATATCTTAGTTTGGATCAAGTACAAGGTATGTATATTCGTAAATAAGGCCTACTGCCTCTTCATGCAGACACATTCATATACTGTATCTACCTCCATACTCTCTAGAGACATGGGCATTTTCCCTGCTCTACATATAGTGCAAGCACATTATTGTAGTGCTTATACATCATTCACCTCAGTTCCTGTGCGGAACCAATTTTTGAGATCCCGCAGCCCGCATCCCGCATCCCGAACCACAACTTGCATATTTACCCATTTGAATCCGCAACTGGCCCGTAACTGCTTTATCCGCAACCCCATCTGCCATTAAACAAGAAGTGCTGCTGCTTCAAACCAGACCTCATCAAAAAAAAAGTTTGTAAAGTTTTAAAAGGAGTAAAATATAGACAATACAACATAAGATAGGAAATATATATGTGTGACGCGTAGACCCACATCTATTCCCGCAACCGGAAATCCTACTTTCATCCCGCAGGGTAACGCTTTTTTTTTTTTTTTGCGCGGGTAACCCATAGGTACCCGACCCGCTGCAAAACTCTACCCAGTGGAACCAATTTTGGCGTCATGCGCCAGTTGACCTGCCTATGTGTTTTTGGGAGAGTGGGAGGAAACTGGAGTACACGGAGGAAACCCACACAGGGAGAACCTACAAACTCCTTGCAGATAGTGCCTTGTCTGGAATCAGACTTGCATAGTTACTTAGTTAAATCGGGTTGAAAAAAGACAGAGTCCATCAAGTTCAACCCCTCCAAATTGTTGCTATGTGTTACAAGACTTAAGGTGGCCATACACAGGCAGATAAAGCTGCCGATATCGGTCGTTTGGACCGATTTGACAGCTTATCTGCCCGTGTATGGGGGCTTCCGACGGGTCTTCCCGATCAATATCTGGCTACGATATTGATCGGGAGGGTTTGATTTTTAACCGACCGACCCGTCGGAGCCCCTTGGCGCATCGTAATTTGATCGTTCGCCCATACGGCCGAACGTTTGAATTACCCCCGATATAGCCATGCCGTTAGTGGCATATCGGGGAAAGATCCACTCGTTTGGCGATGTCGCCAAACGAGCGGATCTTTGAGTCTATGGCCACCTTTAGTGCAAACTTGCAAGCTCTTATTGCATTTCTTTTTGAAAGGTTTTCTTTATTGTATTTTTCAATCAGTTAGGATCCTATTCCATTTCTGTGCGATGGCCCATGTGCCTTTTCCTTAATTCTGTGTGGCTCACTATTATTTGTTCAGTTACCAAGGCTGGCCTGCTATGCAGCTGGGACACTGAAGGAAAAGCTTGGCTCTTGGTTGCAAGTAGGAGTCTGATTTCTGGCTCTTGCTGGGACTTGATGGAGTAGGCGGGAAGGGCAGGTCACTGGAGGGTTACTGCCGAATGACTCCATTCTGTGCGAGTGTGTCATTTCACGCAGCGGGCGTGCATCACAGAGAACCCGTTGCATTTCCCTGACCTCAAACAAGTTTGTTTTAGGCTTACAAGAGCATGCTTTATCATGTACTGGTGCAGAATATGTTCGTATTCACTGGAAGCAGCTCCATGCTAAATGCACAGTGAGTTCTGCCTGCAATTTCTTTCAGCTGTGTAAACCTGTACCTCGTATTGACTCAGTATGTCGCCTCCCAGAATCCTTGTCCACAGAAACGTGACATGACTAATGGTGCAAATAAGGAGCCGTCGCCAACATAAAAGCACAATCCCGGCAATTCCCTCCTTGCTGAGTAATTTCTGTCACAATTGTTTTCTCTTTATTATTAACCCCTTGTTTTTCATAAGAATGCTCCCAAAAAACCTAAGACTTGAAGTTCCAGAATATGGAACAGGGTGAGGCTGATGTTGAATGACTCTGTGAGCCTAAGGGCAGGCCAGTGGACCATGTGGACTATAAAAGTACCATGGACTCTGGAGTCTTATAGTGGACTATTTAATGGACTTTTCTAATGGATTGATTTTCCAGTGTATGTTGCATTTGATTCCAAGCTTTCCAAAGTATGTTGCATTTGTATTCCAAGCCTCACTTTAGTAGGGCCAGGGCCGCATTTACATAGTGGGTGCTCCTAGGCCCACTGCCGTTCGTCGCCCCTGTCCCCTCCCCTTTATTCGTGCAAATTTTCATCATCAACAGGGATTGTCGCATAGGAAATTTAAAAAATGATTTTATCTCCAGCGCATTCCCAGTGTTTTTGAACCAATGAGGGTGTGGTTGGGCAGCATGCCGGCGCCCTAGGCCCAGGCCTAGGTGGCCTTTCTACAAATCCGGGCCTGAGGAGGCCACACGTGTCAGTCAAGCTTCCCTCTGAGTTAAGTTTAGGTTCACAATACTGTTTTAAGCACCACCCCTACATTGTTGTATTATCCCGACAAGGAAAGGAGTGTTCCCAAAACCCACCCCCTCCCAAACGTTGATTGTGGTTTTACTGGCAAAACAAATAGGGTAAGCTCGATAGCCAAAAAAATTCTAAGCATGTGCGGTCTCTATCTCCTGTTATGAAATTTATCACTCATTTATTTATTAAGTGTAGGGAGCACTGCAGCCATTTTTCCCAGAATTCCAGTGTTGTGTTCCCAACAGGTCATTAAGCCTGATACAATTGCATTCAATGCGTCATAATTAATGTAATTGCACTTGTGCTTTGCCGTAAATCGGATGGTTTTCCATATGTGGTTGGTGTCACTTCCGGTGTTTTTGGCGCAAGAGTGATGTGCACCCATTTCTTTAGATGCAAGTACTCTGCACACAATGCTGTGGGAACTGCCTGGTTCATAATTGGGGGGTAGCTCCATGGTTCCTCTGTGTCTAAAGGTGCAGCTGTGCCCCGTTCTGTAACAAGGCACGGGAAGGACTGAGCGATGCCAGCACAACTATATGGAAGTGCAAAGATCGCATTTTGGTGCAAGTACTGTACCTTTTAATGAATGGGATTTTATGCTTAAAATTTGCACAAACACAACTGTATTAGTTGACATAAATTACTTCTTATAAGTCACTGAAAAGTTCCATGACCATATACAGGTATGAGGCTAAAGGCTGAGTGCTTTTATACAGGTTATATAACTCAGAGGTGGCTTCTAATATCCTCATTTTGCATCAGGGGGTACATCATTTATTATAATAAGTTTTAATGAATCATGTGGCAGAAATTACATCACCAATTACAACTGAAGACCTCACTAAGCAGCGTTTATAAGGATATCATTTACAGATAAGTTTACAGCAGGAAAAATAAGTATTGAACATTTTCTTGGTAAATATATCTTTAATGGGGCTATTGACATGCCATTTATACCAGATATCGGTTACAACCCAAGTAATCCACACTTACAAAGAAATCAAAACAAATAAGCCCATGAATTAAGTTATGTGTAAAAGTGGAATGACAAAGGGAATACGTATTGAACACATGACGAAAAGAAGATGCATGGAAAGCCAAGAAACCTGCTATTCATGTCTGTACCCCCAGTAGAAATATAATTACGGAGAAAAACCTTGACGTTTATATATTCTCACTGATTTTATATATATATATATATATATATATATATATATATATATATATATATATATATATATATATATATATATAATCCTCTCCAAAAGAAGCCGCACAACTCAGGACTTATTGCAAAGTAATAAATTTATTAAACACACTAACGTTTCGGCTGCAACATCAGCCTTTGTCAAAGGCTGATGTTGCAGCCGAAACGTTAGTGTGTTTAATAAATTTATTACTTTGCAATAAGTCCTGAGTTAAGGATATTATAAGTTACCGAGGAGTTTCATGACCATATAAAAACACGAGGCCGAAGGCCGAGTGTTTTTATACAGGTCATGGAACTCCGAGGTAACTTCTAATATCCTCATATTTTACAACAGGGGGTTACTTTATTTATTATAATACACAAATTTCAGTGAGTCATGAGAGAGGTTTTCACTTCACTTAGTAAAGGGCAACTCTTAAGTACACCAGGCCATTTTCATGCATTTTTCTACAAATACTAAATTTGCTTTTGAGTTCCAAAAATCAAGGAAACACATTTACCATGGATTGTGCTAGCTAAATGTTTTATGGTCTCATAATGGCTTTTAAGGTCCTAGAAGGAATTTTAATTGATTTAGAGCTAGAGATGGCCTTTTTTTTACAGGGCACTGTGTACATATAGTATCCAAGTACTTAACATAAGTCCACGCAACCTCTCTCTCCCCCATCTCTTTCCAAATTACAGCTGTGACATCATTCTGACAGAAATGCTAAAAATCCAGGGAAATCTTGATGTTTTTTTTTTTTAACCAAGGCTAGCAAAATCTCCCAGCATGCTTCAGTCATCGTGCTGATTATACTGGGACACTGGCCCTTTTTCCGCTCCAGATATGTCACTTTTCTATTGCCCACTAGTGCTATTAATATTGCATTATGTAAAGAACATATCTGGAAAAAGTAATAATCCAGCTTCTATTCAAACATCCAGGAGGACAGTTCACAGCATTGCGATCCTGCAGTGCTAAGGTCCTGAGTTTGATTCCGACCTGGGCCTTATTTGCAAGCAAGGTGTATATGTCTCTGTGTGCATTTCCTTTTGTATTCCAGTTTCCTTCCACACTTCAAATACACTATATTCAGACTGCTTAATTGACCAGTGTCAATTTACACAATGTGTAAATTGGATATGTTAGACTATACCTCCCAACAGTCCCATTTTCAGCGGGACAGTCCTGCTTTTGACAGCTCAATCCGCAGTCCTGTGTTTGTACTGGAAAGTCTGATTTTCTCTCCAATGAACAACTAAAAAAAAGATACAATGTTTCTAACTTAATTGGCTTTTGGCAGATAACACAGAACTGCCACCAGGCACAGATAAGATACTTTTGTAACAATTTTGAGATAAGCAAATAAGTAATTGTAACAATTTAGATAACGGGTCCCTTGGAAGAAGTGTTAGACTAAAGGTGGCCATACACAGGGAGATCCACTCATTTGGTGATGTCGCCAAACGAGTGGATCTCTTCCCCCCCCATATGCCCACGTTGAAGTCGGCGATATCGGGCTGATCCGATCGTGGGACCTAGGGCCCAATGATCGGATCAGAACGGAGACCAAACGGTCTGATCTGATCAACGAAAAGATTTGGCCGCGATCTGACTGGATTTTCTAACCTGCCGGATCGAGAGATATTGATAAGGAAAGCCCGTTGGGGGGAGGGGGTCTACACACGGGCCAATAAGCTGCCGACTTGGTCTGTTAGCAGCTTTTATAGGCCCGTGTAGGGGGCCTTTACAGCTTAAAGGGCAGTTCACCTTCATTAGCAAAACTGTAATAACTGAAAAAAACCCACAGAAGAAATATGTTTAAACTTTCATAACCTGCCAAATGTTGTAAAATGAACATGGTAATTAGGGGGTGTGGCCAAAAGATAGGCATGGTCAAAAAAATTTCACTGTGCTTCATGGCAAATTTTTTGTCCCTGTTTTTATTTCCAAAATGTTGGGAGGTACTGTATGTTATACTGCTTTATTCTAATGAAAAATTTAACATTTTATTAAAAAGGAAAATTTTGTAGCGATATTAGGGCTCATTTACAACTGCAAGTGCAATCCCCTGTCTCAAGTGTCCTATAAAAGTGCATCCCTTTCCCATAAGGAATGACAGTTGTATCTGTCTTTAGGGCACAATAACAAACTGCTGCAGCCGGAGCAATGCTCTTCCTTTCTCAAATGAGTTTGCTCTCCAGAATCTTGTTTTTTTTGCTGTTTCTACCTTGAAAAGCAATTACTGAGAGAGCTGATTTTCCTATTAGCCCAGCATTGGGATAACCTCACGGCATACCTTACATTTTTGTGCACGGTACGTGTAGGTGCAAACTCTACAGCAGTGTTGGCACAGAGAAAACATTCGGGAATTCTGTTTATATTTCTCCACCCCGGCTTGCAGAACTGCAGCTCATTACCTCTATTTAAGACTGTTATTATATCACGTTTGTGACATCACTCACATGAGGAAACATGATTTGTGTGAAAATGTTAACATGGTGTGTAGCCTGTAATCTGCTCTGACGTATGTGTGTGTGTGGAACTTATATCATTTATTATATAAAGGGGATCTAAACTATCCCTAAAACTGTCCCACCATTACATACCGGTATACTAAATTAATGTAACATTTCTGGGTGCCCTTTACAGCACTTTTGCAATTTATATTATCTACTATTTTCTGGTTTTCAAGTTATCTGCAGTTTTTTAAATTGCTTTCATAATGAATTTGAAACAGCAGTTCCACATGCTTCCAAGTAGCAAACAAAATGTAGTGCTAAAAAAATATGAATTGTGGCCTTCAGTTATTTTGTGTAGGAACAATACAGATCTTTGTCCTTGTCCCTGAGAATAATCTCATTGTAAATCTGATTTTCCTGGGGATAATGCACTTTACGGGGCACTAGCAACAGACTTCCTGCACTTAAAAGGTCATTGTTTGCTCTGGGTTGGTGAATCTGGCTTAACCTTTAGCTGAATGCAAGGAAGGCTTAATTTAACACACGCCAATCATTTCACCCTTTCTGCAATGTATAGGCGCTAACTGGTGTATATAAATTTACATTTTGTTTCTCTGAACATTTTCCTTTTTCATTGGCATCAATTTTGTCTAATGTGTGGGTGTGTTCTGGTTGGCCACAAATCTGCTTAAACATACCTGATCAGGATTCTAGTGCTTTTGCATGTTTCATCATAAGTTTATCAGCTGTCTTCTACTACATTCAGTAGTCAGAACCAGCAGTGCTGAGAATGTAAAGGGACACACAGACGCTGCTTTCAATTACATTTGCAAGTAACTTCAAAACCAGTAACATCTTCTAATTTGTGTATATTGAGACGTTGCTTTCTTTTATTATGCAAAATGTTGTTTGGGGCCTTTAATTAATTTTTAGAATCATGCCTCCACTACACTTAGGAGGGTTATTTATCAAAGTCCGAATTTATCTCCGCATTTTCTGCTACAAACTCCGATCAAATCCGCTCGGGTTTTTTATGCTTATTTATTATTACATTTTCCCGAAAATTTGCTTTGCGGGGGGGAAAAATTAGATTTTTACTATTTTTTTTAATTTTTTCATCCGATTTTCATGAATTTCAATATTTTTTCGGAATTTTCACCCAAAAACTACAGGTATTGCATGAAACCTAGCGCACATCAAAAAATCATTGGGACTTCTCCCATTGATTTATAAGCAACCTCGACAGGTCTGAGATGCCGGTTTTCTGATTTGGAGTTTTCCATCGTCGGGAATAAATTCAGATTTTTTTAAAGTCTGATTTTATAAAAAAAAAATCATACATTTTTCGTGTTTTTTGCATTCAAAAATAACCCCCTTAGATGTTGAACCTGTACAAGTGCTAAAATTAAGATGTCCCTGCCTCTCCACCCAGTCCCAATTTGTTTGCGTCTCAGCAGACAGGTCCACAATCTGAACCCTGCAGTTGTGTTGGATGCTAAATTCTATGACATGACGGATTCACAGAGAGTTTTAGGGCTGATGTGTTGCTTTGATAATTCTGTGTAACTTGCAAGCGCTATATTAAAAAAGTGATGATTATTATCATCTCCTGTTAATGGGCTTCTATGAATGCACAACCTTTGATGCCAAGTATTGCCTGGGATTAGAGAACATCCATACGAGCCAAATTCTTCCCCTTCAGTCTCTTTTACAATATCAATGCAGGCACATAATCTCTGAATGTTTCAGTTTATATGCATAGGAACTTCCCTATGATTGTATTTGGCCAGCAGGGGCAGCTGCTTCTGTATGTTATATATATTTTGTATGTATGTATATTTTTACTAATGAAGTGCCACTTATGTACACATTGCTGTACAGCTTGAGAAACAGGGGGTCAATACATTAATAAAATAAGACAAATGCAAAATAAGGATTCAGTGAAGTTTAAGTGCTAATTGTTAAAGAGACAAGATGAAGAAGGTACATGCCCCATAAGTATTGGAGAATGAAAGCGTCATTAGAGAGTGGCAATATTGCAACACATACTTATATGAAAGCAGTGGAGATCTTACTTGTTAATCCTTTACCTGTACATTTGTCACTTTAATGGTGTTTTCTAGGATTTAATGCTCATCATGCATTTGTTTGCTGTAGGACGGTTATTCACGTTTCCCTGTTTCTTTTCCCTCTCTCGTGTAGATCCTGGGTGGGCCTCCATAAACCGGGGCGTTCTGATCTGTGATGAGTGTTGTAGTGTGCACCGAAGTTTGGGGAGACACATCTCCATAGTGAAACATCTCCGGCACAGCACGTGGCCATCGTCTCTCTTACAGGTGAGATTCTAACAGGGCAATGAATGCTAAATTGTGGCTGCAGGAGGGTTCTGATATTCCACAGAGGATAGGTTTAGACAAAAGTCATCTATCAGCAATAGAGGCAGTGAAGCTGATGGCAACAGATGACATTATAATGAGGAAGGCACGGTTGTTAAACGGGCTGGATTCTTTGTGTGGCATTCTGTTCTATAAATTGAGGCAGTTGAGATAATTCAGTGTAAAGCACACAGCCAAGACCGCAAGTAGGAATGGGTTGGCATTGCTTTGGTCAGTTCTGTGTCCAATATAAAATATACCAACAAAAAAAACAAAAAACAGGTTTAAGGTGTATTAATAAAAACGGTATATAATAACTGTTTCCCTGTATCTGCAGCAGCATGACTTTCTATGTATTTTTCAGGCATGTAGCAACAGAACTCTGTTGTCCTAAAAGCTCAGGTTGCCACCCATTCTAATAGCTTGCTTTGATAAAAGTTATGTCACTGGTTTTTTTTTTTTTTGGTTTTTTTTAAAGCTTTACTTTTTTTTAGTGAATTGGGGGTCGGTAGTTTCTTCTTTGCAGGTTGAAAGGGTAATGTAAAATTTCCAATTTTGCATTCCAGCGAATGTAAAATTCCTCAAGGTGGGCATATTAGGAAATGATCCACTCATTTGGC
The DNA here is from genome assembly GCF_017654675.1 of Xenopus laevis. Lineage (NCBI taxonomy): Eukaryota > Metazoa > Chordata > Amphibia > Anura > Pipidae > Xenopus > Xenopus laevis. Next base: position 31,924,746 of record NC_054373.1, read on the forward strand.
CACCTTTAGTCTCTTATTGCAATAAGTTTACACCCTCTTGCATATAGACACTTTTGTCCTACTACCACTCCTGCTAAAGCATGCTATTTCTAACCATTGGGGTACTCTATTGATCAGGGCCCTCCTTACTTGGTCAGTATTTGTATGTATCTGATGTAGGGATGCACTGAATCCTTAAAATCAAGTGACACAAACAAGGAAGTGATTTTTTTTTTCTCCTTAACACTTCTGGATGCTAATTTGCATATACAGATTGGGATTCGGTTCATGATTCAGCCGAATCTTTCATGAAGGATTCAATGAATTCTGTGCATCCCTGATTTGATGTACACACCCTTCTATTTACAGCTCTGTGCAATATGCTGGCACTTTATAAATAAGAGATAATTATAATAATGGCAGTACAGTTCCTCTGGCACTGAACATACTGTATGTACTGCTCTTTCCCTACAGATGGTGCACACGCTGGCCAGTAACGGGGCAAACTCCATCTGGGAGCACTCACTTCTGGATCCAGCACAGGTACAAAGCGGCCGACGTAAAGCCAACCCCCAGGACAAATTACAGTGAGTGCTCGCTTTAGTTGCACAAGTGTGCCGTACTAGTGATGGCCGAGTGAGTGGGCTGCTGCAAATCAGAACCTTTTTTTTTCTTCTTCCAGCCCCACAAAGTCTGAGTTTATTCGTGCCAAGTATCAGATGCTAGCGTTTGTACATAAGCTACCATGTCGGGATGATGATGGAGTGACCGCTAAAGATCTGAGCAAGGTAAGAAACAGATAAAATACTATTACTGTGCCTGATATAATAATGGTTGAATGTGGTGTCTGAGCCCTCGTCATCATATATTTTTGGGGGCGCCATCACCCCCACATACCTTAGCTACCCCAAGGGACTTTGTTTTGTTTTTTACTTGCAGCAAAATATTCATATGTCTGAATAGTCAAAGTCAGTACTTTTTGTTGGATACAAAATTTTGCACTGTGGCAAACATCAGGCAGGCTGAGATTTTATGAAATATATTTGTCCCCTAAAAACAGATTTATTCTAGTTAAATATTTTCTGTACCCCCTGTGGTTATAGAAATGTTTGACAAGCGCTGTTCTGAAATTAACATAATGCTCAAGGTCATTTCCATTCATAGCTCATCTTGTATGGATATGTCTGCATAATTACCAGTCTACGAATCCAGTGCAGTTTTACTTGCCTCTATCCCATATGGCAGCGTATGCACAAATGTGCGTGATCAATGGTCTTTTGACTTCTGGCATATACAGCAGCGTTTATCATTGTCTAGTAAAGAAGAGAATTGTGCATTAAAACCCATGCACTATATATAGTTAAATGTAGAGGAAAACCAGCAAAGGCTGCATCCCTTCATAAAACCACATAGCAAGTAATAATAATGTACAAGGCTTGCTAGGCACTATATACAGTAAAACTATTTTGAACTATTTTTTTTTTTTTCAATGAAATTATTTAATAAACTGATATTTTCATTAAATATAATTTGTTCTGTAGTTTTGAAGTAGGGGTAGAGGGAACATGATGATTGCAGTGGGCTAAATATTGTGCCCCAGTTTTTGGCTTGCACTTTGTAGACTGCAATGTACAACTCGGAATGGCTGGATATATATTTAGTTTATTTGTATTAACAAACATCAGAGCCTCTCAGAAATAAAGAGGTTGTAAACCCAAAGATGTGTTTGCTGAAAATAAATTGTAATTCCAAGCGACTTTCCTATATACATCGATTCCAAACTTCTAATGGTTTTAAAATTATGTGTAAATAGAACTATGGAAAGCAGTATCTGTCCTTTGCTGTTCTCTGCCCTGGTGGTTCTGACTAATGAAGCGATGTAGAAGGCAGCTGATTAACCGACCAATGGAGAAGCATACAAGGTTGTCTTCAGCAAATTCTTTCTAAAGACAGAACCAGTAGTGCATAAGGGACTTACTAACTTACACTATTTTGCAATGACATTTACAAAAAAGAAAATATATTATTTATATTGTGTGGAGTGTAACTGCTGGAAAAAACATTTTATTTTATTGCCTGTTTTCTTTGACTCATGTTCAAGTACACACGTGTGTCTTTCATTTGCCAAAGAATAGTATCCATCTCTCTTTTTATTATCACAGCAACTCCACTCCAGCGTGAGGACCGGGAACCTGGAGACCTGCTTGCGGCTACTATCTCTTGGGGCCCAGGCCAATTTCTTCCACCCGGTAATTACTGAATGTTCTTTCTACCATTTGCTCTGCAGGTTAGCCTGTCTTATATTTCTCATAAACTACCATCTTGGATCCGGCCTGTGTCTTTTAGAGAGATGGAGTTATTGATTTTTCCCTGACTGTAACCGTCTTCCTTGAAGTTCTGTAATCAAATATTTTGAGACTGCTAATATTAGCACCACGGAGGCTGCTCTATAAGAACAGCTTCTAGGAACTTTAACTTGACAACATTCAGCTAATTTAATCATGTAAATTACCCTTCCCCCCATTGTCTTGGAATATATAGTTGTAAATTCATTCTTAGGTCTGGTTTTTTTTTTTTAACACGTTCATTGTTTTGATGCAGTTGTATTAGCTGTCTTTTCAACACTTTCATTCTAATACTTAAATCAATTAAGGCTGCTCAGGGTATGGTCATGTTAATAATGGATTGTATCTGTAAAGCACAGCGGCCGAAGCACCCAGGCATTCCGCAGGCCTATAGCCATAAAGGGATATTCTTTGGGGTTTTTCATATGTAGTGAATCAAACTTGTTCATTATCGATGCATATCCAACGTTTGGGCCCACATTACAGCTTTTCTCAAGGAGTAATGTGGCCCGAAACAATGTATTTGTGCAGCGGAACTGCATTTATCATACGCTCCCCCTGAATGTCAGCCCATCTGGCCATGCAGAGGCACACACTTCCTCAATGCCATGCTATGCTATTCATGCAAATTTGAATACCCTTTTAACATTACTCTGATGACTGATCCCATTGTTCCATATTAGAGAACACTGACTCTTTCGATAGAGGTGTGTTCATACCATATGTAAGATGTGTTGTTTTTTTCCCCTTTTGGGCATATTTCACCATGGGTTTCAGAACACAACACGTCTATAAACTGTCATTCACAGCAGAAGCGTGTGCCTCTGCATGGCCAGATGGGCTGACAATCAGGGGGAGCGTATGATAAATGCAGTTCCTCTGCACAAATACGCTGTGTCTGCCATAAGGTCCCCCTGAATACACTGAAAAATTAAGAAAATCACTGTAACAAACCATTCAGCGATAGAATTATCTGTTACCCATCTAGTTAACATTGCAAGAATGCAGATATCTCCTATTCCCATCCTATTCACAGTGCTCCATATAATAGTGCTGCATAATTGGTGCTTAGAATCGCATTAAATGACCGAATCAGCACCATAATGCAGATTGTTTATCTCTGGGAAATCAGAATCGCTCCTAGTCATGTTGTCCTTGGCTGCGAGCCAGTATCTGTTGGAAAGAAGAGCAGCAGAGGGGGATCTGTAGCGTGATGTTTATAAAACGAATAATAATATTAATACAGTTTGCTGAAAACGATGAGGACTTTGGAAGTGTAACTTGACTTTAGGGGCACTAGGACGGCTGCTGTTTATTGAGAGGTTTTTCCTCTTTAACCCAAAATGACTTGCTACTACATTTGGATTATTAGAAGAACTTGCATGGGAAATGGCCTACATGCTCAATTGTTTTTCATTGCTATACCGTGTTTGCAAGTAAAAGATAGTTAGTGATAATGCAATCATGTGTTCCTTATGTTTTACAATAGGGGGTACAGTGCACGACTGGGTAAACTGTACTCCTACACAAAATGTACTTCCCCTCTGCTTTGAAATAAATAGTAGATTTGTTTTAAAGCACACGGATATTATAAGCCACAGAAGAATTCCATGACCAAGGCCGAAATGTGAGTTATTTAATATAGGTCATGGGACTCCTCAGTGACTTACAATATCCTCATATTTTACAACAGGGGGGTGCATTACTTATTGTACATAGAATCCATTATCCAGAAACTAGGGATGCACCGAATCCACTATTTGGGATTCGGCCAAATCCCTGAATCCTTGGTGAAAATTCGGCCGAATACCGAACTGAATCCTAATTTGCATATGCAAATTAGGGGCAGGAAAGGAAAAAGTGGGGAAAAAAACCTCTTCTTTTGTGATGAAAAATCACAAGATTTCTGTACCGCACCTAATTTACATATGCAAATTAAGATTCGGATTCGGTTCGGCCAGGCACAAGGATTTGGCCGAATCCGAATCCTGCTGAAAAAGGCTGAATCCTGGCCTAATCCCGAACTGAATCCTGGATTCGGTGCATCCCTACCAGAAACCCATTAAACCCACCAAAATATAAGAAGGCCATCTTCCTCAAACTACATTTTAAGCAAATAATTCATATGTCAAAATGATTAAAACAAATTTCTGTAATAATAAATCAGTAGCTTGTACTTGATCCATCTAAGATATAATTAATCCTTATTGGAAGCAAAACCAACCTATTGGGTTTATTCAATGTTTAGATGATAATTTTATAGTAAAATAAGGGCAGAGACACACATGTGGAGATTCGGGGAGATAAGTCGTCCTGCGACAAATCGCCTATTCTTCAGGTGACTGATAATTCAAAACTCTATAATAAAGTTAAAAAGCTAGTTTATATTTAACATTGAGTAAAAAGAATAGCCATACAGACCAACAGGCCTTATCCGTTTCATACCCTCTGGTAGTTAATCATAGGCATTAATGATACCCAATTCGACAACTATATTTAAACCCAAAAAGATACCTCCAGGTACATTTTAAAACCAATCACAAATTGCCACGTAACACTCAGATGTCAGAACAGCGTTATACATATACATTGTTAAGGTTTTCTCTTCCAGTATGCCTATAATCAGCACAAATAATAACATAAACAATATTATATCAAGATTCTCCGAAAACGTGTATAAATGTGCCCTGATTAAAACATTTTAAACGGTCAGTACCATAAGATTGAGGTGTAAATCAGGGTAAATGCTCCACTAGTATTGGCCAAAAATAGAAAAAAGTGAGGTATTTTGGATTTATTTACATACTCGCCCACTTGGTCTTAATTATGAATTTGACGTGACATATTTTACTTAATTTATAGCTGGACTATATAATGTACAGTTATTTAACTATATGCTCATTAAAACTATATGCCATAGGTCTACATTTAAAGAAAAAGAATATGAGTAGATTTAACAATTTTTGAGCAATACTAGTGGAGCATTTACCCTGATTTACACCTCAGTTTTATGGTACTGACCGTTTTAATCAGGGCACATTTATACACTTTTTCGGAGAATCTTGATCTAATTTTGGTATTATTTGTTCTGATTATAGGCATACTGGAAAATAAAACCTTAATGTATATGTATAACGCTGTTCTGACATCTGTGGTATGTGGCAATTTGTGATTGGTTTTAAAATGTAACGGGGATGGGTTTAAATACTGTTGTCGAATTGGGTATCATTAATGCCGATGATTAAGTACCACAGGGTATGAAACACTGAAGGCAGAATACCAGTTGGTCTGTATGCCTATTTAACTCTGTTAAATAAAAACTAGCTTTTTAACTTTATAATAGAGTTTTGGGATTTTTTTTTTGTAGGGATGCACCGAATCCAGGATTCGGTTCGGGATTCGGGCTTTTTCAGCAGGATTCGGATTCGGCTGAATCCTTCTGTAAGCAACCTTTTCTTCATACGAAGATATACCAGCGCTAAAAGCTTAGGGGTAGACACCAAAGGAAATACAAACACAATATAGTGTAGTAATTTCAAGTTAAATGAAATATGTAACCCTTTGTGCATTTGCTATATAGTGTGGTTTGAGGTCTTCCACCGAGAGGTTAAAAAGCACCTTCTTCCGTGCCTTTTCTAGATAAAGTGGCCACCTCCTGTGTGGGGCAATGGATACTTACAGACGTTTATATTTATCACCAGCATATAATAAATATCCTTTATCCCACTCTTGATAGGCTCCAGGTTTCTAAAAACATATGCTAAAATCGTGTAAAAACTTCTTTAATAGAATAAAAAGATAAAAATACAGATTGCACTCACATGTGTGTGCTTAAAATAAGCATGATAAACAGTTCGCATTGGAGTTCTCAAAAGGCGCATGTGCGCACTAAGAAACCACAAGCCTTGAGAAAGTCGCAATAGACGAAACGCGTCGGCTGAACAGTGACGTCATCAGAGGGGGACCAGGAACGCGTGTCCTACTAACAGACGCCAGGCAAAGTGTAACATCTTAAGTGGACCGCAGGACCTGAGAACTCCAATGCGAACTGTTTATCATGAGCCTATCAAGAGTGGGATAAAGGATATTTATTATATGCTGGTGATAAATATAAACGTCTGTAAGTATCCATTGCCCCACACAGGAGGTGGCCACTTTATCTAGAAAAGGCACGGAAGAAGGGCTTTTTAACCTCTCGGTGGAAGACCTCAAACCACACTATATAGCAAATGCACAAAGGGTTACATATTTCATTTAACTTGAAATTACTACACTATATTGTGTTTGTATTTCCTTTGGTGTCTACCCCTAAGCTTTTAGCGCTGGTATATCTTCGTATGAAGAAAAGGTTGCTTACATTGTTGTCGATCTGAGGGAGAACAGGTCTTTTACCGGCAAAGGGAGTGAACTGCAGAACCTTGGGATCTTATCTTTTATACACGGCTGAATCCTTCTGCCCAGTCGAACCAAATCCTAATTTGCATATGCAAATTAGGGATGGGGAGGGAAATCGTGTGACTTTTCTTCACAAAACAAGGAAGTAAAATCCCCTTCCCACCCCTAATTTGCATATGCAAATAAGTTTCGTATTCGGTTCGGTATTCGGCCAAATCTTTCACAAAGGATTCGGAGCTTCGGCCGAATCCAAAATAGCGGATTCAGTGCATCCCTTTTTTTTTTTAGTTTTTTTTTTTTTTTAAACATGACAAATGACAACACAAACTGATGACATCACCAAGCATCATTTATAAGGATATTATTTTACAGCATATTCTTGCTCTGTATACCTGTTTATTACTGTTTTTACACCTGTGTTTGGTGCACTTGCATTATTATGGATTGTATGCAGTATATATTTGCTCTTGGGGATCCACGATTGATTCCCCCGCCATTATTCATTTAACTCTGTGTAGAACCTGCTGGGCTAAGTATCATCCTGTAATATTTGTAACCCTGTCTATCCGCAGGACAAAGGAACCACCCCATTGCATGTAGCAGCAAAAGCTGGACAGATCCTGCAGGCAGAGCTCTTAGTGGTGTATGGAGCAGATCCTGGGGCACCTGATGTGAACGGCAGGACACCCATTGATTATGGCAGGTGAGGTGATTGGGTGCGGGTCATATACATATGGGGGAATGTATTCAGACATTTTCAGAATTGCATTTTTACAGTGTCTTGTTGCTCACTAGACAGCTATTTACACTTCAAAATGTATGTGCACATAGATTATTTGCCCTTAAAGTCAGTGTTTGCCGGCAGTGGTAGATGAGAGCTTGATAGAGTGCTTTTTCACTGGTAGAAAAGTGTGACCTTTACATAAGGGATGAAAAGCATTAATTCCACCCAGTGCAAAATGAAAAAAAAAAAAAACCCTGCTTCTCTGTTATCCTGAGCCAAAAGTCTTGATTTTTACCAAAGAGTTTGTGCTTTCCTCCCACCCAAATTGCAAACATCCTTGATCTCTTGTATACATGGCCTCTCACTGGTTTATGTGGCTACTGAAAAAATATTCCTAATTAATAAGGTTAATGGCACACAGGGAAATCTTTAGCTGGTTAGTTACAGGGAAGGACAAAGCCTGATTTTTAGTATTTTGTTACTCTCTCTTGGGACACTACAGATCTCCCTCTGTGTCATTACTCTTTGCTGAATGTTGTTTAATATATGTGATTAGTGATAGACTAATAAAACCAACAAACTATTTATAGATCAACAACTATAAGAAAAAAAAAAAAAAATAACTTTTTTGTAAAAAAAAAGAATTCTACCAGTTGCCCTTTAAATCTTGTTACCTATAGTAACCAGCATTGCATTGTCTAAAGAAATCTTGGCAAACAAATCAGTGTTTCATGGGGGGGGGGGGAAAGCACTTAACCCGGTGCTGGAATTCAATGCATTGCTGAACTTGGTGACCCAACCACTCAGAGATGCTGGTCTATTTACAGTGCAGCTAAATTAGAATATGCAGCTTCTTTGAAAGTTTGTGTGTTGCTTACAGATTGAGCATACGCTGTTTTCTGCCAAAAAGTCTGCTGCATTTAATACAATGTGCCAATATTTTCAATTTTTTTTCTCTCATTTATAGCCTTAGTTGAGCATTACGTTCATTTGTAGCTGTATAAAATGGCACACGGCAACATGTTGAATACAGTACCATTTCCATATTATATCCATGGGAAGGAGTTCTCTGATATCCTGGCATGGTCTCTTTAACTGTGGGCAAATCCTAGTAGCCTCTGGTTTCAAGCATTTGAATTGTGCCCCCAAGATGGCTCAGGCCCTATCCCTGGCTTGTGACCATCCTTTAGCCAATTAGTGCATCAAGTGTTCAGTTTCACATTTGATCCATGTACGCAAGAAAATGGATCTGTATTTACTGGATTGCCAAGGAATTCACCTTAGTGGGAAACCCGGTGGAGCAAGTAAATGAACGTAAGCAACTAGGGCAAATGGCACATGATGCGGTTTGTCCACAGCTGCTATCCAGAAACATCCTTGTTTACCAGATGCAGTGTTATTTAATGGAAAGGACCCTGGCTGATTCTCATGGAACCTGTCACTGCTCCATTTATGGGCTTCCATTTAATAACTGTTTTTTCAAAGCCAGCAGGGCTTTGTCTATTTTATAAGTAGGTATTGTTTTGTACAGTTAGTGCTATGGGGGTAACCGTTGTTGGGTGGTATCCACTACTAATTGGTTAATTATATACCATGACTTATTACAGGCAGGCTGGTCATCATGATCTGGCGGACCGATTGGTGGAGTGCCAGTATGAACTGACGGATAGGTTGGCTTTTTACCTGTGTGGACGCAAACCAGGTGAGTGGGGAGTCTGGTGGAACATATAGTCATACAGTAACTGTCACATTTTCTTGGTTACTTTCCTCTGTTACAGTTGGGCGGAAATTCCTTGGACTTAGACTGTGTGCATGCTTCTTCCACTCTTGTAACCAGGCAAGAAGGCAGAACATATATCCAGGTCTAGAAACCAATAACAATCAGTCAGATGTTTGGTTGCTCAGGGACACTAAACCAGTACTTTGCACCTTTACTGCCTCTCAGTGTGACACCCTGTATCTTAAACTCTGTATTTAATGTAGTGCATTTAAAATTGGCACCTTCCCCAAGCTGATATCTGAGTGAATGTTGGCTTGAAAGTTTTTTGTGTTTTGCACATTTTTTTTGTGCCTGCATTTTTCTGTTGGTGGACCGCGGAGGATCATCAGATCTGTGTCATTTAGTTTAATGGAATCCACGTGGTACCACTACCACTGGTTGCATTCAGCAGGATGATAATGTGCCCCAATGTGCCACAGACCTAAGCTTCTGGCTTTTGCCTCAGCTTCTGCAGAGTAAGAGCTTTTTTTTTTTTTTTTTTTTTTTTTTTAAGCGATAAAGGAACAATAGAGATTTTTGTTTTATTTTCGTTTAGGGCCAACACTTTCCTTATCCAGAGTTGTCCGTTAATCTGAAAACTAAGCAAACTTTTCTTAAAAGCTTCTTGCTGTATTGGGATGCCAGTTGAAGCCTGGTGCCGAGCTAGCAGAACAGAGTACTGAGCAGGTGGTGCCACAGATGAGCTCAGCATACTTCCCAACCAAGTGCTTAGTACTGGGGAATTGCAATGGCTGCACAATGTGTTCTACTGAGCCTCTAAATCCTCATTATACATCTGCTCTTGATTCAGCCAAAATGCCAACCAGTAAATAGTGCGGCTCTGCCAGTCCAGTCTGACCACTAGATGTACTGGCCATGCCCAGCCATCACACTGTATTGAACTACATCTCCTTGTTGTTGTGTGGATTCTGGAAGTTGTAGTTCAACAAAACCTGTGTCTCTCAGTGGGATGATTGGATCATTACACAGACTTTAAGAGGCCAGTTTACTGACATTCAAAATGTATCCGCTATTTGGTTCCTTAGAAAAGATTGTGGTTTTTTTTTCCTCAACAGTTTACTGTTCTTCACAATAAAGTTTTTCAATGCAAGTATATTTATATCAGTATATATTGTGTGCCAAGTGAGCCTTTACCATGGTGGGTTATTATAAGACAATGTATTCTGGAACTAAAAAATTTGAAACTGAAGCCAAGACTCCAGCAATGTCTTCTATGCTTCTTTATGGGTCTAGTAATCATCTGGATTTTGCTACATTATATCATGAATAAGAACCAGAGATGCATACTGCGAAATTGGACGGCGTTCTGCTTTATGGGGTGGTTCAACTTTAGGTTAACTTTTAGTATCTAATTCTAAGCAATTCTAAGCAACTTTTCATTTGGACTTTATTTTTTCTTAATTTTAGTTTTTTAATGATTTGCCACCTTCTTCTGACTTTTTCCAGCTTTGAAGTGGGGGTCACTGACCCCATCTAAAAAACGAAAACTCTGTAAGGCTACAAATGTATTGTTATTGCTACTTTTTATTACTCATCTGTCTATTCAGGCCTCTCCTGTTCATATTCCAGTCTCTTATTCATTTCAATGTTGTTTTAAACAGGTATTTACCCTATTTTTTTTTTATTCTCTTTCCAGATCATAAAAATGGCCATTACATTATTCCCCAGATGGCTGACAGGTAAGTGAATATAAGTCTTTATGGCTATTAAAGCATCTATCTCTCTGTGCAGAATAAAATACAGATGGTTTGATTCAGTCTCACAAAATATGTTGTCAGAGTGCCACTAAGGGATTATACCACTACTAATATGCCCAGGAAGAAGGGCTGCCAAACACAGTTCTAGTACAATACTGTATATATTTCTCATTGTCATTCTAAGCCTTTGCTAAGCAGCCATTATGATTTTTTGGGCACAACTGGCATGTTAATCGCGTTGTGTGTATTGTGAAGCAGAGAGATCGGATTTACGGTGCTGGTCTGGGAGAGACACACCGGCTCCTCTGTCAGCGGCCGCAGTATCCAGGAAGTTAGAATGACACGGCTGCTTCCTGTTTATAGTCAATGGCTGGAGTTCCTTGTACCCATAGTGTGTGTCGCAGCCACGGGGCTCCCTGCCAAGTGATACAGTGCCTGCCAGTGCTGATAACAGACCCATCAGCATGAAACTGGGCATAACATAACAATAAAAGTTAAAACTGCTCATTTGAACTGCCATTACTTTATATGTCGCCTAAACTGCACTTATGTGGAACACTATAAAATACACATTATGAATTAAAGGTATATATTGAATTAAAAATCATTGCATCATTTTCAGGCGTCACTAGTCCTGTAATCCTGGTTATTTCTCTAGTTAAAGGAGAAGGAAAGGCATCCTGCACTTGGGGGTGCCAAATGTTAGGCACCCCCAAGTGAATGTATTTACTTACCTGAAACCCCAGGCCGGTGCTCCTATCAGCAGAAAACTGCACCGGCCCGGAGTTATACCAGTGAGCACAACGGCTGTGCCGTAAGTCTTGCCGTTGCTTTTTATTATCTTGCTGGAGAGTAATGGCACCAGCATTCATAAAGCGGTTAAAATGATCTCACTGAAGAAATGGGCCTCATTTATAAACACTGGGCTAATTTTCACCTGGGCAGTAACTTATAGCAACCAATCAGTGATTAGCTTTTTTTAGCCAGCTGTAGGTTGAACACTGAAAGCAGTCATCTGGTTGCCATGGGTTACTGCCCAGGTGCAAATTTGCCAGTGTTTATAAATAACCCCCAGTATCTCTTATATCGAATATCGCCACTTCCAGCATCAGTCTAGGTCTCCTGTTTATTCCCCAGAGTGACCCTTATCTTATTTACTTGGTCAGTGAACAGTAGAAAATATCAGTCTCTGACATTAAAATTGTTTTGGGCTCAAATGTATTGTGTGTACAAGGTCTCCCCCTTGTGGATAATGCACAGAACAACTTATACTTTTGACAGTGAATCGCTTGGTTTTTGGTGTTACATTTCTGAATGTTTTCTACCTAAAGTTTTTTTTGCGATGTTGATATGGTAATCATATTGACTTTATTTTGCATTATATAATCTTAGAGCTGAGAAGGAACAACTATTGTTCCTTTCCACTACTACACAGAGATGTAGACAAACGCCTGGCCAGGTCATAGATCCAGTTGTGGTTTTGCCGAGACATTATTTGCTCCTGGTGATATTTAGTGCTCTGCTGGCCTTGAGTTGGGGGGACTTCTCTATACAGAAATAAACATGTTTTCTGATATGATGTGGCTTTTAAAATGCAAGAACTTGTGTTTTCCACATAGCTATATGCTATGATAGTTACTGTATCTTATGGTTACATGACAGATGAAATATACACAATGATAGAAACTTTGCAAAAAAATCCGGATGCACACCTGTTTGTTGAAGTTGTGTCAAAAGTGATTTATTAAGTCCATATATACATCACAAAAAGGCAAAGTTTTGGACCCCTCCGGGCCCTTTATCAAGGCTTGATAATTTTTTGCAATTACTCTACTGACCCCTATGCAAGGGAAGGGTCTTCCAGGTAAGCACCCTGCACTTACAACAAGTGTTAATTTTGGGATTGGGTTGAGCTCTCCATTTTCGTTTGTAATAAGAAGAAATGCCACATTGAGCTACACTGATGGGAAGTTTTGCAAACACACACACACACACCATAAACCCTGGCAACCAATTAGCTAAAGCTGTAATTGATCATTATTCTAAACCTAGACTCGCTTTGAAACCTCCTCGGAATCTTCTACTTTTATGCCCATGTTAGCGAGACAACATTTTCTCTTTTATGGTGATTAATATCAGAACATGGCATTTTGGCATATGGAAATTTCACATTTGTCCGCTTGAAAACCCAACTGATATCCATGGCACAAAGATAATGGGCGCCATCATGTGTATGAAATAATCATACAATGGGTATGTGTGTGGCCAGCTGTAGTCACCCATTTGGCTTCATATGATATCAACCACTGGAATCCTAGAAAAATAATGTTTATATTATTTTGACTGCTTTGTTCTAGGCCTATGGTAGATCAGTTGCATTTGCTCTGTCATTAATATTTACAGTCCCACAACACCTCGCTGCCCACTAATTTACCTTCTGTCAGATCATCAGCCTTTATCTTTAAAGGGTTTGTTCACCTTTGAGTTAACTTCTAATATGATGTAGAGAGTGATATTCTGAGACAATTTTCAAATGGTTTTTATTATTTGTGGTTTTTGAGTTATTTAGCTTTTTAGTCAGCAGCTCTCCAGTTTGCCATTTAAGCAGTCTGTTTGCCAGGGTCCAAATTCCCCTAGCAACCATGCTTCGATTTGAATAAGAGACTGGAATATAAATAGGCGAGGGGGCCTGAATAGAAAGATGAGAAATAAATGTGCAGCAATAACAATACATTTGTAGCCTTACAGAACATGGGTTTTTAAGATGGGGTCAGTGAACCCCACTTGAAAGATGAAAAGAGTAAATGGTAAATAATTTAAAAACTATAAAAACAAAATAGATAATGAAGACCAATTGAAAAGTTGCTTAGAATTTGCCATTCTATAACATACTAAATAACTTTAAGGTGACCCAACACTTTAAACTCTCCAGTCATTTAGTCAATGCTGTCTCTTAAAAATCACCACCTTCTCTCGCTCCCCCCCCACTCATTCAACAGTCTCTACACGTCTTTCTCCCAGTTCCCCAGCCTGTGCCACCACCCAGTTCATCAGTCAATAGCTGGGGCCATACATGGGCAGATTTAAGCTGCTGATTTGTCCCCACCAGACAGGGCCAAATGTTTGGATCAGTCAGTTGTGGGCCAGTACCATATTGGGCAAAGATCTGCTCGTTTGGTGAACTTTTGCTTACACTATGCACACTAATTTAAACTTTACAGCTAATTATCTGTAAATGTGTCTGTATCTGTCCTAACCCATTTGCTGAAATCTGCCTGTGTGTGTTTTCAGCAATGTAAATTCTGCAGAATAACAGATAGAAACAGAGATCCCTTGGCCTCCAACCATGTCTTTCTAAATTCTTACCTATGTCTCAACTTTTTGTTATGATTTGAAGGTCACAAGCACTAAGCAATCATGTGCTGCTGTTATTAACCTTATTAATTGTAAGGCCTCCTAATTAACAAGTGTATGATCCTCCTGCCTTGGCAACACTTCTTTCTGTGTGTGATGATTTGTACACGAGCTGAAATCATTCTGATCTTCCCTTGTTTAATACCCTATGTTCTTGTCTGTGTCTGTGTGTGACCATTGCTGTTTAACTGTAGCTTTCTCTTCCTTTTCTTCCTTCGCTGCCCTGGATCTAGAACTCGGCCTCGAGGTGCGCCTCAGAGGTACAGTTTCATACGTTCGTTTGGGCGACAGATACTTCAGTGGTGTTTGTCTTCAACCAGTATCTACTTAGTAAAGTCTTGCATTGTCTTTTTTCCTCTTTCTTCCTGATAATTCTCTTCTACAGGGGAAGCATAACTGTGGAAAGTCTTCTTTGGTGTGATGGAACTGGCACATAGAATATCTTAATGGCCTTAAAAGATTCCATAGTGCAAGTCAGTAAAGACATGGCTCCTCCAAAACCTGTGCCCACCAGGGCTCTCTGACAAATGCAGGCGACACTGTGTTCAAAGGGGAAGCACAAAGACTTGTGCCCTTAGTGCAGGGAGCAAAAACATGGCACCCATCTGGTACTTTGCATCATGTCCTGCCACAACATAAATGTTCCCTAGAGAATTTTCACCAAACCGTTCTTACAAATCCATATTTTAGTACAGGTATGGGACCTATTATCCAGAATCTTCAGGACCTGGGGTTTTCCGGATAAGGCATCTTTCTGTAATTTGGATATTCATACCTTCTAGAAAATCATGAAAACATTAAATAAACCCAATAGGCTGGTTTTGCTTCCATAAGGATTAATTATATCTTAGTTGGGATCAAGTTCAAGCTACTGTTTTATTATTACAGAGGAAAAGGTAATCATTTTTAAAAAATGTTAATTATTTGATTAAAATGGAGTCTATGGGAGACAGCTTTCCTGTAATTCGGCTAATACAAACTTCCCCCGGTAATACAAAGGGTTTAAATAGAGATGATGAGCTCTGTATAAACCGCCTTTCCCTTCTTTCAGCAGCTGTTTGTTATAAGGCTTAAGCTGATGGCACAGGGAGTGTATCTTCCTCCAGTGTTTTTCAGCCAGTTGAGAAGCACGCAGATATGCCATTGCCACCTCTCAATAACTTAAATGGAAAATGTGTGACCGATCTGCCGCATTTTGATTTCCAGGCTCAAAAGTGCCCATTATGTTAACTGTCAGGCAGTGAATGGGAAAGCGAAAGTGGCAGTTTACACTGTGTTTCATCCAATGGAGCCATAGGCAGTACAGATAAGAGAAGTTTTAACTGGCTGTCAAACCGATCCACTTCCTTCTCCTCCTCCTGCCGTAAAAACACACAAGTGGGATCCAATAGAAAATAACAAGGGGCTTTGCGTTTCACTGTTCTACACTGGTTAGTGAAATAATGACAACCATAGATATTTTATAAAAAAGTCAGCTAAGCAGAATGTATAAAAAAGTCAGCTAAGCAGAATGTAAAGTCAGCTAAGCAACTCATGTTGCTCATTTAGGTGTTCCATGTAAATATTACCATAATCTGCATTTTTACATTGTGAATCAAATTAGGTGTTAAAGTATCATTCTGTGATTTTAGTTTTCCATTCACTTGAATATCAAATGTACTTAGTGGACAGTTCCTAGAAAGCCCAATTCAAATCTAGCTAGAAGATTGGTTCGCAAATGATTACAGAATATGTATGCTGCAAATTTATTTAACATCTGCCGTTTTTTTTTTATTTAAATTCATGACCCCAATACTCATTTTCAGTTTGTCAGCTGGTGAGCGTTTATTCCATGCATCTACTACTCATTTCAGCTGAGTACACTCTTGCACAGTTCTGCCCCCAGCTGCTTTAGACAACAGCCTATGTTCCCCTTTATATTCCCATTTGATGCTGTAATGTCAATGTAATGTAGAGTTCTCCTAGTGCAATTAGTAGTGTATGCCTTTCTCTCAAAGCAGTTTTTCTTTGCTCATCATAGTATTTATTGTCTCTTGTTTTGAAAATGTAATTGTGTCCTTTATGCACAGGAGCCTTTATGCACAGGAGCCAATCAACAAAGCTTGTGGCCTGGCATAGCAGCCAATCAGATCATCCCTTTTATTAGTCTAACTACCCTATACCAGTAATGCACTAACTTTAACCCTAATCCCTATTATGTAAGAAGTGTCATAGTGTGCAATATATAGTGAATAAAGTACCCCCTCTTGTAAAATATAAGGATATTATATATGTATAAGTATTATATATATATAATATCACACACACAAACTTTTCAATCAATATTCAAATGTAACTTTTTAAAAATATACAGGACTGATCTGTGTTAATGGATGTGTTGTGCACTGGTATATGCTGTAGGTACTTACAGTACACCTTGCGATTATATTCATTGATATATATATATCATTAAGGGTAAGCGTTATGGGAAACCGTTATGAATATGTGTTGCCATGAGTGGGATCTGCTGTAGTGCTGTCCACCTATAAATTAGCTTTTAGTATGATGTAGACATTCATATTCTAAGGCTAGTTGCATTTCATTTTGTATGTTTTTTGCATTATTTAGCTTTTTGCTCAGCAGTTCTCCAGTTTCAAATTTCAGCAGCTATCTGGTAGCTAGGGTCCAGTTTACCCTAGCAACCAGGTGGAACATTGAATGAGAGACTGGAATATGAATACAAGAGGCCTGAATAGAAAGATAGGTAATAAAAAGCAACCATGATACAATAAAATTGTAGCCTCACAGAGCAATAGTGTTTTAACTAATCGGGTCAGCGACCCGCATTGGAAAGCTGGAAAAAGGCAGAAGAAAAAGACTAAATTTAAAAACAATAAAAAGTTAACTTAAAGGTGGACAGCTCCATTAAGAGTTCTGTTGTTGTATGTGCAGAATTTATAGCCTCACTGTAACCGGGACAGTATGGCAGCAGTCCTGTATGAATTGAGAGAAGTAATGTTTTGTTTCTCAGGGTTCTGTGTCCTCAAATCTTCTTCTGTTCTCTGAACTGTAAATATTTATTCTTATAAATGTAATATGTCCCCCTCTAGACCTTTATATCGTATCAGCCATTTCCTTTGCTTTGTACTGTAGGTGATTCAGGCTGATGGAATTGCTTTGTTTTCTTAATTCATATTTCTCTTAATTCCATTTGACAGTTTGGACCTGTCTGAGCTTGCAAAAGCGGCCAAGAAAAAGCTACAAGCCGTGAGTATCTGTATATAGGGTTTCTGCGGGAAATGACAGCGAGACCATTGTTGTAGTTGTGCTGATGGCAAGGCACAAATTAGTATAAAGTTTAAAATAACAGCTTCAGTTTAGTCAGCGGCCTCCTTGGAGGAATGAGTTCAGTCCTACTCTTCTTTGTGTTCAATGGTTTGCAGTAACACTATTCATCTCAGCTCTATGGACCTTTATGGGGAACCCCAGCCAGACTTTTTTATAGTGGGAGAATAGACATGCCCTCTTTAAATGTAGGAGCCCACTCGGCTCACAAACACAACCCCTCGAAATTGCAAAGAATTGGGACTGGCCTGGAAAGATGTATGGGGTTTACACTCACAATATCACTAAATGTGGGCCACATGTGGCAGCTACTTGCTTTATCCATACAATACCCTCTAGTCAATATTAAAGGGGAGCTATTGCTAAAATGAACATTTAATGCAGGCTTCATCTTATGAGAAACTTTTTAAATATAGTAATAAATGTGGTACTTATTCTAAAATAATCGATTTACACTTCACTATAGAAACAGTTTGTAAGCTATCTATCTCTTTGTGCTGCTTAATGTTGGTTATTTTGAAAGAGAGCGGCATTAAACACACGTATTGGTGTGTGGCTCTGTCCAGGAGCAGAATGAATAAATAGTCTAGAAATAAAGAAACTAGAAAAATGGAATTAGGAAGAGGTAAAAATAACAAAATGGTTTCTCACCAGAGGAACCCCCAGTCCAAGGGTTCCACACAGGCACGAAACGCGTTAGGCCTATGAATGTCCTAATAAAGCCTTTTCAACTTAATGAAAACCAGAGCTACTGCTTTACTTGGAAATGGGTATCACCTTACTTGGATTTTCAGCTCTAAGACATTGTCTAGGGCAGTGGTCCCCAACCAGTAGCTCGTGAGCAACATGTTGCTCTCCAACCCCTTGGATGTTGCTCCCAGTGGCCTCAAAGAAGGAGTTTATTTTTGAATTCCAGGCTTGGAGGAAACTTTTGGTTGCATAAAAACTAGGTTCACTGCCATACAGAGTCTCAATGTTGGTTGACAATTCACATAGGGGCTACTAAATGGCCAATCACAGCACTTATTTGGCACCCCAAGAACATTTTTCATGGTAGTGTTGCTCCCCAACTCCTTTTACTTCTGAATGTTGCTCACGGGTTCAAAAGGTTGGGGATCCCTGGTCTAGGGCCTAGGCAACAAGGAGTCCCCAGCCTTTTTGTTTACCTGTGAGCCAAATTCTAATGTAAAAAGAGTTGGGGAGCAACACAAGCATGAAAAAAGTTTTGAGGGGTTACAAAATTGTATAATATGTGGAATGGCCTGTTTCCATGGATCCAATTCCTTCACTTGCAGGATAAACTAGTCTAATTTACAGGATAGGGAAGGGAGATGCTTTCTGCACTGCCCACTGACCTTTATACTCCGTTATTTACTCTGTTATATACTCCGCTATAATGCCTCTTTGGTGCAGAATGCTTTGTACTAGTATTACAAGTTTAGATTGGGAGATTATTTCATGCCATTCCTTCTGTCTAGCATAGAACCAGTTCACTGCCATTTTTTGTGTCTATTTTATTTATTTTTACTGGTCTTAGACTTGTTATTTGTCATGCCACTCCCATACTCTCTGTGGCATTATTACTTTCTTTCTTTATGGCCTAATGATTTTCTCTGTCATCCTGTCCACAAAAAACCTCAGTGTTATTTATTTCATAGTGCTATTCTGTATGTTCAGTTGACCCCTGTGCATTAGTGCGTATTGTTGTGTCTCGCACATTAGCGCTGCCTCTGTGTAACTAGCCTTACTCTCTATTCACAGCTCAGTAACCGGCTGTTTGAGGAGCTCGCCATGGATGTCTATGATGAAGTTGATAGAAGAGAAAATGATGCAGGCAAGTGCAAATAACATGTTCATTGGGGGCTGTGTGGCCAAACTAGTGATATTAATTAAATATGTATGTTCCAGATAACAAACATTTTTAGTATCCCAGTAAATATCTACGTACATTCTCTATATATGTGTACAATCAATGGTTAGTTTTGTGGCATGTAACACCCATTATCATTCATTGGGTGAATAAGTGGTGCAATTCATCTTATCCCACAATTGCACCATTTGTATATTGGTGAAAAACGTTGCACCTGTTTGCACCATTAGTAGTAGTAGCTCCCTTATGCCTTCAGCTCTGTAATTGCACCTCATTTACACTGACAGGTGCATGCATTTGTCTGCCAGTTGCATCCTCAATAGTAAATATGGAGTAAATATGGTCAACTGTCTTTACTTTGTTAAAATTGCAGCACTTTGCAGTAAATGTGCAAAGTAGAAGACAAATGTGGACCTTGTGATCACTGTTGATCCAATGCAAGTCCGACTGGCTGCAAATCGAGGGCAAATCGCTTATACAGATACATACATTGACTGGCATTAAGTTGGATGTATACTCTGACTATTTATTTCAGGCTATCATGCCTAGGGTATAAGGTGTTGCCTCTTTGCCTTGCATTAGTAGCCTCAGCTACTTGGTAGTATTTTATAGAAAATGTCATGTTACACAGCGCTTTGCCCCCAAATGCAAATCCCATATAGGGGCATAGGGTTATATATATCATATAACACTTTATGATATGTACTTTATGATATAAGCAGGCATTCACCATGCACAAATGTCTGTCTGTCTACACTAGCATTCTATTATTCCTATTGTCTGGTGCAAACTTTCCACTTGTTATTCTATTACCCCAATATAATAATCATCTTTCTTTAAATCAAAAAAATCTGCTTTTTCATTGCACTGTTCTATCTGCTAATAACACTGGTATAAGTGTAGATGTGATTGCACTATATTAAAAATCCAATAACACCTAAAATGTAAATCTTTCATGCAGTTTGACTTACTGGGTATTTCTGTCCTGTACCAGGACGTTGTTGAAATACAAGTGATAACTCATTATTCATTGCAGTGCATTTGCTATAGGCTCATGTGTGGACAAGTCTGAAACATTCGATATTCACTGACGCATTAGATAATAATATATTCATAATCTATCCTGTATGTGTTCAACTAGTTAATTAAAAAAAAAATTAAATCAAGCAGAATACGTGAATAATTATGGGGGTTATAAAAGTAAAAGTCAAGTGTAAGAGTTTTTTTTTTAGACAATCAGCCAGCACTCACCAGTTTCCCCAAACTTCCAAAAACAATTCAGGTGCACGTCAAACGGTGTCCACTTCAACCGACCCAAAGCGTCCAAAATGTAGCAGACGGCACCATCCAAGGATATGTTTAAAAAGCCTTTATTTCTTCTACTTCTTCTACTTAATAATCTGGACAGATACAACGTTTCAAGCCAAAGCATGGCTCTTTATCAAGCTAGAGTTAGAGGTTTTTTTTACCTCGAATGAGCTTGAAACTCGAATGGAAAAAAACTGGAATGGCAAAAGCCCTAATCTGCAAGTTCGAGTCACACAACCCAAAAACTTAAATTGAGTTTTCAGCCAAAAAAAACCTTGAATTGCTCAAATCATTTGAGTTTTTGACCAAAACCCTCTGAATAAAACTTGAACATCAAACAGACTATTAACATCTTCAAATGGTTCCAGGGACCTCTGCCATTGACACCTACATGACCTCAACAGGTTTTAGATGGTGTTTTTTCTGTTTCGAGCTATTTCCAGGAAGCTATTAACCCGAAAATGTTAGTTTTGACAAAAAAAAGACAACTCGAATTTACATGGGAAAAAAGTCGAAGCTACTGGCCCTGGGTCATTTGTTAATAAGGTTGAAGTCGTGAACCATGGCCCAGCTAATTTATGTAGCAACCCTGCTCTCTTACTTTATCAGTAGTAAGTACAGGTATGGGATCTGTTATCTGGAAACCAGTTATCCAGAAAGCTCCAAATTACGGAAAGGCTGACTCCATTTTATCCAAATAATCCAAACTTTTATAAATGATTTCCTTTTTCTCTGTAATATTTATTGGAGGCAAAACCAGCCTATTGGGTTTATTCTGGTATGAAGATCCAAATTACAGAAAGATCCATTATCTGGAAAACCCCAGGTCCCGAGCATTCTGGATAACAGGTCCCATACCTGTAGTAGTATTTTATACTAGAAAAAGTGACAACCCTAGGTCACCATAGAACTCTTTATTCTGCTGTGGTCTCGTTTTGAGATTTGATTGACAAGAAGGCAGTATATAATAATGCTATTGCCTTCTATTCACTACATACTCTTATAACCTTACTCCAACAATATTCCAAAATCTAGTGGAAAGCCCTTCCAGAAGAAAAGATTCTGCTTTAACGGCAAAGAAAAGATCAACCTTATGTTAATTCACATGGTTTGGGAATGAGATGTAGGACAGACA
The DNA here is from genome assembly GCF_017654675.1 of Xenopus laevis. Taxonomy (NCBI): domain Eukaryota; kingdom Metazoa; phylum Chordata; class Amphibia; order Anura; family Pipidae; genus Xenopus; species Xenopus laevis. The sequence goes on from NC_054373.1 coordinate 31,946,717, forward strand.
GGAGTCCAGATATTTTTGGTAGTGTATGTTTTTACTGTATCCTCTCCTGTATGTTGAATACAAATTGTTATATAGGACATTGTCATTTCCTTTATATGATGTCATTGCCTGGAATGTTTGTGGCAAAAACTTGTTTCTAAAGTTTCAAATTCCTAAAGTATTCAGTAACCTGACTGCATAGACTGGCACAATAGCAGAACGAAACAAAGGGCACATTGAATTCTTGTATATTTTGTAACATTAAACTAAAAGGAAAGGTTCAATCACTGGGTGTTCCAAATGTTAGGCACCCTCCAGTGATTATAATCAACTGATACCCCCGGGCAGATGATCTTGTATGCAGAAAACGACACTGGTAAGGGGTAATTCTTGGCAAACACCATGGAGTGATCCTCTGTCGGCTTATTCCTTCTGCACTTGTACAGTAAAGTGAATAGCTGAACTTTAACAAAAAAAAGCTGTCTTTTCCATTGTACTGCATGTTGTCTGCCCGGCAACTAGTTATGTGCGGGTCAGGGTTTCCCTGAGCCACACCCGCCCCTAACCCGCCCTGCTAATACCCACACCCGCTTCCGGTGGTCCTTTTATAGACCCGCCGATGACGTCACAATAGGGGTGGGGGGAGCAGACGCGACACTATTAAACCCGGAAGTCGGATGCCGGCATTTGAAGGTGGCAGGGAGAGCAGGAGAAGAGCTCAACCCCCACCCGCGAGGAGCACTGCGAGGTCAACCCGAACCCACCCGACCCGTGGGTGGTCCCGCTGGCATCGGGTCGGCCCGCACATCACTACCGGCAACATTGAAAAAACAAGAGGAGGAAGATCATTCCATGGTGCTCACTGAGAATAAACCAGGGGTGGTGCAATTTTCTCCTTTAAAAAAGTATTGTGACTGATAAGTTTCATTCCTCCTCCCATAATCTTCATGCGCCAAGATGGGAATAGTAACCCCAAGTCGCACATTCCTTTTCTGAAGGGGCGACTTTAGATTCACTTTTAGATTTTCATGCCTTTAACCATCACCAAGTCCTAATCGGATGGAATATGTTATCAAACCGGTACAGGTGGACTTTGGGAAGAGAGATGGTGGATCACGGGAGAGAGGCAACACCCGTCTATTAGAAACAATAAAATGGATATTTATAGGCAGGTAAAATGTGCATGATAACAAATGAATTTATAGAAGTGAGGGAGGCCCTGCAATAGCATTAGACATTCTCTTTCAAATGTGCATTAGACAAATACAATGGTATTTTAACGGGGTGGTACACCTTTAAGGTAACTTTTAATATGTTAAAGAATGGCCAATTCTAAGCAACTTTTCAATTGGTCTTCATTATTTATTTATTTTTATATATAGTTATTTGCCTTTTTCTTCTGACTTTCAAATGGGCATCGCTGACCCCTTCTAAAACACAAATGCTCTGTAAGGCTACACATTGTCATTGCTAATTTTTATTATTCATCTTTCTATTCAGGCCTCTCCTATTCATAATCCAAACGCTCATTCAAATCAAAGCATGGTTTCTAGGATAAAATGGACCCTAGCAACCAGACTGCTGAAATTAAAAGCTAAATGACTCCCAAACCAAGAATAAAAAAATGAAAACCAATTGCAGAAAATCCTTCTCTACATCATACTAAAAGATAACTCAAAGGTGAACACCCCCCTTTAAGTTCTACAGGAACAAACCTTGTGAGAACTGCCTATACTTTAACTCTCGTATGAGACTGAGCTCCTATAAGTTGAAACACACTAGTTCAGCTTTATCATGAGCCAGATAACCACCCTTTATGTCTTGGAGTGATCGGAGGAATGTGAAGAACCCAGTGGAACAAGCCCAGAGTGTAGCCTCCAAACGCCACACACACAGGGGCTCATTTATCAACACTGTGCAAATTTGCCCATGGGCAGAGCATTCTGGATAACAGGTCCCATACCTGTAGTAGTATTTTATACAAGAAAAAGTGACAACCCTAGGTCACCATAGAACTCTTTTTTTCTGCTGTTGTCTCGTTTTGAGATTTGATTGACAAGCAGACAGTATATAATAATGCTATTGCCTTCTATTCACTAAATTCAGTACATACTCGGATGTAGGTGTAGGATGTGACAGCAGGGTGCAGGCGTGACTCCTCTAACCATAATTCCACTGCTCGGCAGACCCCTGTCTGTGTTCTCTGCACCATTATCCTTGCAAGCATGTGTTTTTAGGGGCAATAAGGGACTTTTGTACACTGGAAATCAACCATAGTATCATTGGCTTTGAAGTTTTGTATGACTGTGTTTGATGTCTGATCACACTTTATACTGATCTTTGCTTTACACTGATGAAAACGTGCTTGTTTGTGTTGCTTTGCACAATAAATCAATGCAAGGTTTTCATAAGTATGCTTCTATGTCTGCGGTTGGTTGGCAATGGATCTTCCTCAGATTTCCCCACTAGCATCACATGAACCGCCGTTCTATGTTAAAGGGGAACTAGCGCAAAAATGAAAATTTAATATAAGCTTCACCATACTGAAATAAGAAACTTGCAAAATATAATAAATTAAAAAAATATTTACTGTTTTTGAAATAATCAATTTATCTCCACTATCCCTCTCTCAGCATCATCTCCTCTTCATTCAGGAGGTGGGTGTCAGATTTTCATTGATCCAATATATCTTTATGGGGGAACTCCCTGCCCTGGCAGAGGTGTTAGAGCTCACTCAAATAAATGATTACAGTACAAACAAAATTTAACAAAATAAGTGTCTTTGGCACAAATCCTGCATGTAGAGAGACATGATTTCTGGTGATTTTGAAAGCGTAAAGCTCTAATAGATCTTCTAGGCAAAAAAAAGCCCACCGCTAAAAGATACATTGGATCTAACTGTCATTCAGAATCAGACTCTACTCCTGGATGAAGAGGAAATGAAGAAAGTCTGATGCTGATACGGGAATAGTGAAGATAAACTTTCTGATTATTTCAGAAAGGGGTCCGAACTTTTAATCGATTATGTGTAGAAAATGTATTTCAGTATGATGAAGCTTACATAATATTTTCATTTTCACAATAGTTCCCCTTTAAATATCAGCAAGTCCCTCTGTCTGTGTCACTGCCAAAGTTCCCCAATATTTATCCCTGTCTCAATAGCACTGAGGTCTCTTTCTATTGCCAACATATTGGGCAACGATTCTTGTTCAATGTAGTGAGTCCTCATTTGTGTGGAAGCACCTGCTTTAGGCATATTTTGGGTCCCTTAGGGCTAGTCCACACGAGGAGATTCGGGGAGATTTTGTAGCATGGCGACTAATCGCCTCGTCTTTTGCGCGACTATCTCCCCGAACTGCCTCAGCGTTTTTCCCCATAGGCTAGATTGCAAAGTCGCCTGCGCTAATGCACATGCGGCGATGCGTTTTCAATAGTCGCCCAAAGTTGCCCCACTGAGGTAACTTCGGGCGACTATAGAAAACACATCGCCGCATGCACATACAAGAAAGGTTAATTTGTATCTTAGAGTAACTTGTCCCAAGTTTATCCTTTTTCCTGTATAATGGGGTGTTCCGGATAGTGAAATCTATTTAAGAGCTAATTATCTGATTGTCGAGAGTAAAGTCCAAAATCCAGGATATTGCAGCGAGTGTTTGTGCCATAATGACCTTTCCCTGGGGTCCAACCCAAGACCAGTTTCTTGGTGCCGAATAAACACTCGAATCAACAAAGCAGCGTTTTCATCACCCAGGCCCAACCTCTTTGTCCAGATAAGCCTCGGCGCTGCCGGCAGTACCAGGATTATGTGGGAAGTGGAGTTATCTTAATAGCAAGGCGGCACTGTGGATGCGAGGGTTAAATCAGTTAACTCCCTCTTTGTACTTCTTCAGTGCTTTAGAAATATTGCATACACCAAAAAGCATGAGATGTGTGCATGGGATATTGTTATTAAAGGAAACTCCATGGTTGATATACATATTTTTCTTTTTTTATGAACCAGTTCCTAGCCCATCCCACATTCCTTGTGGCTGCCAATTCCTGTGCAGTGTAAGCAGGCTTTAACATAGTTTTTCATCTTAAGAGAGTAAACGCAGCCCTTTATGCTCTGTGTAACTTACTCACCCCCAGCACCGACAAGACACTGAACCACAGCACATACTGGGAGCTCCTCATCTAGGGAAACCATTTAGCTCCTGCTGCTTTGTTCCATTTCCAAAGCCCTATTCTGCCCCGAGTTCTCTGCAACATTTTTGGTTGGTGATGCCTCCTTCTCAGCGCTGAGGATACCCGCAGGCCAGGACTCCAAGGTATTCTATGCTAAAATCTGCTTTTTTCATTCTTTTCTTATCTGTCCTAAGTGATGTGTTAGTCTTGCTTTAAGACTTTAGTGAAGACAACTCTCCCTTTTTACCCCCTATTTGCAACCTCCATGGCAACACAGAGGTTAAATCTTCTTATAGTGAGGGGTTGAAATGATTTCATGTATAGAGATGTTTTTCTAGTGTGAATCCCAGACGCGTTTTATACGTTAGAAATGCCATTCCTATCAGATCACTTTTCTTTTCCTTTCTCGTGTGGGATCGTTAAAAGTTTGATGACTGTGTAAAGGGAAAGTGTTACCAAACGCCAGTAGGCTTCAGTGACTTTACAAGCGCAACATCGTCTCTTTTGTTGTCTGCAGTCGGAAGTATTCTGGAAAATCTGTGATTAGTAATGATTGAGAAATTGCCTGATTTAAGGTTAGTGGCATCCGGCAAAATTTGATATTTCTGTTGCATATTCTGTTACTGTATATATGCAGCGTCTACTAAATGACATGGGTTACAAAGTTTTGCTTGCTAAACTTTATATCTAGTTAATGATTTAGAATCCTGGAGGGTTGGAAACGTATAAAGTAAGCTAGAATCTTAGCCATAAAGTGCAGGTATGGAATCCGTTATCCATTTCCCATAGACTCCATTTTATAGAAATAATCCAATTTTTAAAAATGATTTCCTTTTTCCTCTGTAATAATAAACCAGTACCTTGTTCTTTGTCCAAACTAAGAAATAATTATTCCTTATTGGAGGCAAAACCAGCCTATTGGGTTTATTTAATGTTTACATGATTTTCTAGTAGACTTAATGTATAAAGATCCAACTTATGGAAAGATCCATTATCCAGAAACCCCCAGGTCCCAAGCATTCTGGATACTAGGTCCCATAACTGTACTGCAAAAAGTGATGGATCGTCCTTAAAGGGATACTGTCATGGGAAAAAACATTTTTTTCAAAATGAATCCGTTAATAGTGCTGCTCCAGCAGAATTATGCACTGAAATCCATTTCTCAAAAGAGCAAACAGATTTTTTTATATTCAATTTTGAAATCTGACATGGGGCTAGACTTTTTCTCAATTTCCCAGCTGCCCCTGATCATGTGACTTGTGCCTGCACTTTAGGAGAGAAATGCTTTCTGGCAGGCTGCTGTTTTTCCTTCTCAATGTAACTGAATGTGTCTCAGTGAGACATGGGTTTTCTACTATTGAGTGTTGTTCTTAGATCTACCAGGCAGCTGTTATCTTGTGTTAGGGAGCTGCTATCTGGTTACCTTCCTATTGTTCTTTTGTTTGGCTGCTGGGGGGAAAAAGGGAAGGGTGATATCACTCCAACTTGCAGTACAGCAGTAAAGAGTGATTGAAGTTTATCAGAGCACAAGTCACATGACTTGGGGCAGTTGGGAAATTGACAATATGTTTAGCCCCATGTCAGATTTCAAAATTGAATATAAAAAAAATCTGTTTGCTCTTATGAGAAATGGATTTCAGTGCAGAATCCTGCTGGAGCAACACTATTAACTGATTCATTTTGAAAAAAAAAATTTTTCTCATGACAGTATCCCTTTAAAGCCGAGACTCACTATGCATCTCATAGTGGTACATAATCCCGACTGGGGAGCTTCACAGCAGGAGAAGATGTATTATAAAGTCGTTTAGGTGAGCATCATGGTACATTGGATCACAGCTCTAATGTTTGGTGAAACATTAGGGGTGCTATCTATGGCTGCCCATTTTATATCTATGGGCCATCACCAATGTACATGTCCAATGCCCACACTGTTATTAGATATGGCGGATATTGTTTCCTTATCCTGAGTCCACCCTATATATATATATATATATATATCAGTTCATGCAAGGTTAGATTGCTAAACTTGCCCTAAAGCCAGTACTTAATAGATGTAGAGAAAACGGCATGTAATGGCATTCCGAGTTTTGTAACCTGTAATGAGGAGTTGGCATTTAGCAACCTACTGCAGTTTGACTGATGACTATGGTTTCTAGCAATGGATTCTTAGAATTAGAGAAATGTTGCACCTGTTATTCTATTGGACCATGGTGTCTTGATTTCTTCCATATTCTTCATTTTAGTATTTTTTTAGTACTTCTTTTTAGTAATATGAGAGAAAGAAATTTGTATGTGAAGGGGTTTCTTACACATATATTTCTTGTTCTGCAACCAAGGTTATCTACTGGCTCCTTCTTCCATCCAACACTGTTGGCCAGGAGTTGCAATTTGAGAGCAGCACTGTAGGAATGATTGGTGATCCACTGTAATATCCTTAAAGCTTAAATTGATTTATTGTTGGGATTTTTTATTTTTCAATTTCATGCCCTGCTTTGAGGACCAAGATTTGGTCAGGCTGCATCAGACATTCAACCATAGTTCCAAGCATATTGGAAACAGAAGTACCTAGAACCAACTGGTATTCTCTACAGATGTCACCCTATCCAGCAATCAGGCTGGACCTCTTGCCACTATTCTGCCCCCTTAGAGGAGTCATCTTCACAGATTAAAAGCCACTAGTTTTAACCTCCTTATTACAGGAAATGGTTTGCATGCTGTTAGTATCCAGCTTTGGGCAAAAAGCCCATTTGTGCATTTTGCCAAACAGAACAAAAGACCCATGTATTGCACAGACAGAACAGTGCCATCTTTTTACAGTGCAGAAAAGGGAATCTCAACCCCGGGCCTCTGGCAATGGAAACAGCCTGTCATCTTGGTAACAAGAGAAGACAAACAGTCTGTGGACATTCGGTTGGCTACAGTTCCCAGCTTCCTCAGCCAGTGTTGGGTGATGATATTGTATATAAATATATATCGTCATAAAGATAATCGAGAATGGTTTGCTGGGCAAGTTTATAACAAGGTATCTGTATAAATTTGGACTTATAGAAGGATTTATACCAGGAACATTGATCAGCCAGCCAGTATAATAAATTGCCAACAAGATCATGAGCACATGTTCCCCCTGTCTCCAACTCAGAGTAACAAACCATGGCTCAGAGGAAACCTTTTTTGCTTTATTGCTTTCGAGCAGACCTCTAAGTACATATAGTAGATTCCTAGTCACTGCTCGTGTGGGTAAAAGGAAATTTGTTTTGCTCCTCTATACACTAGCATGATGGAGAATACTCCAAATGAGCCATGACATTCCATACAATATTAATACAGGTAAAGCTGGCCATAGATGTTGAGATTTTTAAAAGATCAGATCCTGATCGTGAGACCAATATCTTCTCAGAACGATCGTACGAATTTACCATCAACTAAAAAGACCAATTTACCAGGAAAACAAAGGGGAGCTGCCTGCTTGGCCCTGCAAACATAGAGAGATTGCACTGGGGCCGACAAAGATTTTTTGACCTGGCCGATCAATTTCCCGACAGATGTCGGCCGAAAAATCGTAAGATGTACGATCGTTCGAATACCACTAACCGCACGATAATTTCGAAGGATTGGTCGGACTTCCCTAAAATCGGTCGTTCGGCAAGAAGAATCGTCGCGTCTATGGGGACCTTAAGATGGTGAGATGTTACGGTGCCTGCTGTTTATCTGTCCCAACGCACATATCCACCGGGTGCCACATTCCGCACTTACCAACCAGCACTATTTATAAACTTGCCTGGAAGCACTGGCTTCTGCTGTTCTCATTAAAAGTCACACCTAATTGTCGGCTGTACAGGAAACTCAAAAATTAGTCATGATATAGGAAAAATAGGGGTGGTAGTTTATTCTTCAGAAACCTGCTAACTAGGCAGCATTCCCTTGGGTTATAATCTGGATTCATCCCTTCTACATGCCCCTGTTTGCAGAAAATGTTCTCTCTGTTGCTTCCCGTTAGGTCCACAGCACAATTTTCAACTCTAGTAACAATCTGAAATCCATTCCAAGGGGCAGATTTATCAAGGGTCAAAGTGAAAATTGGAATTTTCGAATTCAAATTTTTGTCCAAAACTGTGAAATTCTACGAGGGACTTGTTAAAATTCGATTTGAGGTTTTTTTTAAAAAAAATCAAATTTGATTTTCGAGATTTATCATACACTGGGCCTTTAAGATCTCAAATTCGTCTATTTTGCCACCTTAAACCTGGTCAATTGCTGCTTTAGCCTATGGAAGACGTCCTGGGATCAATTTGGAGTAGTTTGCAGCCCTCCTGACATTCAAGTATTTTTTTTTGTAAATAACCCCCATGAACTCGAAATTCGAACCCTTGATAAATCTGCCCCCATGTGTGTTTTAGGATGAACCTCCCATGCGGGCATCTTTGCATGATTCCCATTGGATGCAGCTGATGGAAGTAGCGAGTGTCAGCCTTTCATAGTGGAGAAGAAAAAAAACTAGACTACAAAATTTGTGTTTTATGGCCTCTCTGATTTGGTCAGGCCCCCTTTGGCTCTAAGCAAAGATACAGATAAGAATATTCACTCTGTTTTTTATGCATGTAATCATAACCACATTTAAAACCTTTGTAGGCCATCAGGCTGGGCCTCTCTTCTGCTTTGAAGCCCCGCGGTGAGTCAGTGGTGAGTCAGTTTATGAACCACTGCTCTATGGAAACTGGCAGTTTATAACCTACTGTATGAATGTGTCTCAAGACTTGTGTTAGCTGCCTGCACTATCCCCCAATAGTCAGAATAATAGGGCACATACTACTGGTTTATTTTCACGTGTTTTCACCCAAACACCTGTGCCTCCATTCTAACATTAGTGCCGGGTGTTGCCTGTGCTGTTATAGAAATAGGTTTTTTTTTTAGTACAGGTTATGGGTAAACTTTGATCAGATTGCGTCTTGGTCTTTATGACGATTTGCTTTTTATAGTAACCAGATACAATGCCGTGACTGATACAGGTATGGAACCTGTTATCCAGAATGCCTGGGACATAGAATGGGTCTTAAAAACATTTAAACATTAAGGGGCAGATTTATCAAGGGTCGAAGTTAATCTGAGGGAATTTTTTGGATACTTCGACCATCGAATAGGATACTACGACTTCGAATTTACTTCGATTCGAAGTAAAAATCGTTCGAATATTCGATAATTGAAGTACTGTTTCTTTAAAAAAACCGACTTCAATACTTCGCCAAATTAAACCTGCTGAAGGGTTATGTTAGCCTATGGGAACCTTCTACAACCATTTTCTAAGTCTTTACACATTTAATAAAAATCCTTTGATCGATTGAAATCCTTCGAATCGTTCGATTCGAAGGATTTAATCATTCGATCGAACGATTTTTATTCAATCGCAGGATTGCCAAATTTGCAGAAAAACCGTAGAATTCAAAGTTTTTTAATTCGGTCGTCAAATTTCAAAGTTTTTTGTACTTCTAAATTCGACCCTTGATACATCTGCCCCTAAATAAGCCTAATAGGATTGTTTGGCCTCTAGTAAGCATTAATTCGGAGCTTTCTGGATAACGGGTTTCCGGACAATGGATCCCATACCTGTACAAGAAAAGGCAGAACCTGATGACCATAACAAGGGAGGCTCCAATAGAAATATGTTTAGTCATTTATTCATATTGCCATTAGCTAAACACAAGGGAACTCTTTAAAATAATGTCCATTAAACATAGTAAGTTAGGTTGAAAAAAGACACACATCAAGTTCAAGCTTTTATTTCCATATAACCTGCCTAACTGCCAGTTGATCCAATGGAAGGCAAAAAAAAAACATTTGAAGCCTCAGAGGGGGAAAAATTCCTTCCTGACTCCAAAATAGCACTGGAACTAGTCCCTGGATCAACTTGTACTATGAGCTATCTCCCATAACCCTGTATTCCTTCACTTGCTAAACACCATCCAACCCCTTCTTAAAGCATCTGATATATCATCCTGTACCACTGATTCAGGGAGAGAATTCTTATTTAGGTGGAACCTCCTTTCTTCTAATCGGAATGGGTGCCCAAAAATATTACTTTTTGTGTGTGTGTCCTGAGAAAATGGCAGTATTTTGGGCTTACCAGTGAGAGTCGGAGCAGACGTGCAGCAGTTTAGTCTGTAAAATTGGCCAATTTCCTGGGTAGGCCTACATGGGAATCTTGGAAACAAAATTGTCCTTGCAATAACAAATCTTTGTATATTTATATTTATGTCTGCAAGGGTCTGCAGTATTAATGTATTATACACGAGTGTACAGCACTGCATATACAAGTAACACCATATAAATAAAGCTATACATACACGAGCCTTTGTAACTGTCTGCACCTCACCAATATAAGACTAGAGATTTTCTTTGGATGTCAGGGCTGCGTGGAGAATCTGTTGTGTATGAATGTACTTCACTCCTCCTTAAAGCAGCTGGGAAAACAAAGTGAAGTTAATGTGAGGAGTGTAATTAGCATTTGCCTGCCTAGAGAAACAAAGCAGTGCTGATCGGCCGAAAAACAGAACGTGAGAGTCGCACTCCCCTATTTATTTCTGGTCCTGTCTCAGTCCCATGCGATGCTGAGCCGCCCCTTTACTTAGATACCTGCAATGTCCATTGAATTAATGACTGCTATGTGTTTTATATTAGAACAATCATTGCTCTGATTTGCTGCAAGGATAAAACTTCCAGATTCTAACTTATTTCCATGTTTTTGAATTATTTTCCTACTTGCCAGCTTTCAAACACGGGTCACTGACCCTATCTCTGTAAGGCTACACATTTATGTTTTATTACTGCTTATTATTGCTCATCTTTCTATTCAAGATGTCCACTAAATATATGCCAGTGTCTTATTCAAATCAATGCATGGTTGCTAGGGTAATTTGGACCCTAGCAACCAGATTGCTGAAACTGAAAACTGGAGAACTGCTGAATAAAAAAACTAAATAACTCAAAAACCACAAATGAAAAGAAAAATGGTTGCAAATTGTCTCAGAATATCACTCTCTATAACATAACTAACAATTAATTGCAACGGTGAACAACCCCTTTAAGAACAAAAAATCTGTGTGCTATGGTAGAGTCCTGCGTGGAACCAATTTCTTATACCCCAACCCACAGCCTGCGATCTGAACCACAACCCGCATATTTACCCATTTTGATCCGCTAGCCGACCCGGACCATCAAACAGGAAGTGCTGTTGCTGCAAACTGGAAGTGACATCAAAAGTGGGCAGGGACAGAAACAAGTTTTGTAAAATTTTAAAAGGAATAAAATATAGACAATATAACATAGGATAAGAAATTTAGATGAGACCTGCAACCCGACCCGCATCTATACCTTACCTTACCTCATTCCGCAGGGTACCCACTTTACCCGACCCGCTGCAGGACTCTCTATGTTATGGGTTACTAGGCCTGGTGCAAATGCTGTTGCTTTTTATACATACCCCCTTTCTCTTTAGTTATTAGAGTGCCCCTGGTATAAAAATATAATCATTTCACAAACTCTTCCACTGGTGAAATTTTTTATATGTTGCCATATAATGACAGGCTTACTGAACCGTTAAGGAAAAAGCGTGTCTACCCATGATAACGTCACCGGTCTAGTGGGGTGAGGGAAGCAACCATACTTGTCTGTGCCAACAAAGGGTGTAACTATGTTTTCTCTCTAATTTTCTCCTCCTACTCTGTCCTTTTCCTTTAGTTTGGCTGACCACGCAGAACCACAGCACTTTGGTCACGGAACGCAGTGCAGTCCCCTTCCTTCCAGTTAACCCTGAATATTCTGCCACACGGAATCAGGTGAGTCACTAACCACCGGCCTTCTGAATTGGCCGAGAGCCGGCTGAAAGATACAGATGTGAGAAAGGACCTTCCTTATCCTCCATTTGTAATCTCCTGCAGTCCTATGCTCTGTCTGGTCTTTCTTCTGTCACCATTCATGTGCTGTCTGTATGCTTGGTACTCATTCTTCATTGCTTATCAATATACATTGTGCAGGGGCGCCAAAAGCTGGCACGATTCAATGCACGGGAATTTGCTACTCTGATCATAGACATCCTGAGTGAGGCCAAGAGGCGGCAGCAAGGGAAGACCCAAGTAATCCCCACAGGTAATAATTAGTTTTTAGCCTTTTCATCATTGTTATTGTTACGCCCTTGTTACTCTTTTATGTAAATCTATTCAGTTTATTTATAAGCAAAAGCAATCTGGATATTTTCCAGCCTTAAATCCAAGCTTTGGTGGAATAAAATGAGATTTATATATAATCTTGCTCAGACATTTTGTAGAACAGTGTATGCTCGTGTATGTAGAGCAGTGGATGTAGAGCAGTCTAGCACCCCCTTGAGGTCCAAAATTTGGTCAGGGTCCCCTAAAGGTAATTTTAAAGTGAGTAATTACTGTATTAGATATTATTGGAACTAAGGCTGGCTGATAGAGCAATTATTTCCTATATATTCAACCTTGGTAATGAGATAAGGGGGTCCTGACCAAATATTTGACCCCAAAGGGCCATAGAACCAAACACAATACTGCAAACACTGCTCTACAGTGTGTCTGAAGATTATACATACTGCTACCAGCTAAAAAAAAAAAAAGGTTTAAAGGTAGTCTGCAATTTCTAGGCTTCCAGCAGTATTTTTTTTAACCGGTTTTCTTTATTGAGTTTTCCATTAACAAGAGTTAAGAGCAAGAAATAATAGAAAAGAGAAGAGCAAGATGAGCATTCCTAGTTAGAGATCATTTGTATGCCTGTTAGATAAACCATATGACGTATCTATACCGGTGTGGTCAAGTTACAGTACCCGTTTGTGGGTCCGCAAGCCATTTGTCCCACAGTTTCCCAAATTTTTCTGGGCATCCACGGGGCTTATATGTCAGTTTTTGCCTAGGGAGGGTATCATCAATTAGTTTTATCCAAAAGCTAAACGTAGGGGTTCTCGAGCCTTTCAAGTCAGTAAGATGGCATTCCTGGAGTAGTGGAGAAGCTGCTGTAGGCACATTCTATCACTGGAGGGAATGGTAAGTCCTTGAAAGTACCCGAGCATGCAGAATCCTGGTGTCCTGATATTGGGTAGTCCCATGGAATTATTGATGTACCTAAGTATTGTGGCCCAGTATTGCTGAATCTTGGGACAGTCCCAGAAGACATGAAGGTAGGTACCAGCATCTATATTGCATTTAAGACATCTGGATAACCCTGATACATATGTGCCAGCATGTGTGGGGTAAGGTAAACTCTGTTTAGGAATTTAGTGTGAATAAAGCGATCTTTGACACAGACCTTGGTTTCTGGAATTTGTTCAAGTGTACCTGCCCATGCTTCCTCATCCAATGATGGGAAATGATAGGCCCGTTTTTGACACACTTGCCGTATGGGATCAAACTGCCCTTGTAATACAATTGCATAGAACCAGCTAATAGGCTTGGTCAGCTCTGATCTACGGAGGTAGCGTTCTAAGGTTGACTCACCTGAGGGGCCCCTTCAGGGAATTGGGTCTGGAATGCATGCCTTAGTTGCAAAAATCTAAAAATCATCTGGTTATGTAGCCCGTATTCCTCCTTCAACTGAGCAAATTACTTCCACTCTCCTGGCCCTACTATGTCTCCTATGTACTTTATTTTGGCATTAGCCCAGGAGTTGACCTCTGGTAGGGCTCTGAATTCGCCCAGGGCTTCTAGGAGTATTTAGTAGAGCAAATTGGCATCTTCTTTCCATGTCTTACCTGAAGTTGTCTGCATCACCACTAAGCCACTGCTCTAATCACTCAAAATCACTTTTAACCAAAGCATCCTCCAGAAAAACTGACCCTTTATTTCAGCTGGAAGTCTATAACAGGCCCCTTGAGGGCCAACACAGCATTATAAAAAATAAAAAGAAAGTATAATTCTGAGCAACTACCCAACATGCATTTATTACACATTTTCGGGGATCTTAAAGTTTTAACAGCGGTTTAACAGACTTGGAGAAGAATTGACTTCTGAAAAATTGTTTAAAAAAAATATAAAAAACATAACACTTTTAATCCATTTGAAATGTGTATTGAAAATAGCTTTGCATGACTTTTTCCTTGCATAATGCAAAAGGTTTTTTTTGGGTGGAGAGCCCCTATAAGCTAGCCATACACATAGCAGCTTGGAAGTATGGTATAATGTTATGTCCAATTTGTGACCCTGTATAATGGCAGAGACACACGCTGTGATTCCGGAGATTAGTCACCCGGCGAACTGCCTTCCCACCGGCTAGAATGCAAATCTCCGGCGTGATCGCACTTGGAGCACTTCGTTTTCCGAAGTCAGCCGAAGTTTCCTTGTGAGGCAACTTCGGGCAACTTTGGAAAACGAAGCGATCCAAGTGCCATGTTCGGCCGGTGATTTACATTCTAGCCGGCAGGAGGCAGTTTGGGGAGATTAGTCGCCCCGAAGAAGAGATTTGTCGAAATGAAAGAAATGTCTAACCAATGTGCTCAGATTATCACACTTATTAGTCGCCCCGAAGAAGAGATTTGTCGAAATGAAAGAAATATCTAACCAATGTGCTCAGATTATCACCCTTGTGCTTTGTGCCTTAGACAATTTTGACTACTCGTTCCGGAATGCCAATGACTGCGATGACCAACACGACTATGATAGTGTAGCATCGGATGAAGACACTGACCAGGAGGTGCTCAGAAACTCCAGAAATAACAGAGCAAGGGTTAGTACCCAGCAAGACCCCCAAATCTGTATCAACTGATTGCTTAATAGGGGATTCTCCTTAATGGACTGTCATAATCCATAACTCTGTCCTGTGCTACTAATGCTCTTTTTTTACAAGGTTATAGAAGTAGATCTGGAAGCTGGAGGAGGGAGACTAATATATAAAGGAAGAATAAGCCAAGTTGTATTGCTGGGAAATAAGGAAATCACTTAGCATTGAGGAAATATGGCGTTTTTAAGCCTGGCATGAT
Organism: Xenopus laevis; assembly: GCF_017654675.1. NCBI lineage: Eukaryota > Metazoa > Chordata > Amphibia > Anura > Pipidae > Xenopus > Xenopus laevis. The sequence goes on from NC_054373.1 coordinate 31,961,838, forward strand.
ACTTAGCCCACTGACACTTTTTAAATGATATTAAAATAATGGGAGGGGGGATTATGTTATGACCGTATTCCCTTAAAGTGATGCGGACACTAAAAATGTAATTGCTACTTGAAGTTCCTAAACCTGACTGTTTTGCCAACCTGACTGTCTCTTCTCAGCCTGTCAGTTAAGAGTTTCTAATGCTAACCAACTAGTGCTGCACAAATATGGCAGCCCCCTCCTAGAGGAACACGGGGGTGAGAAAGTTAATGTAAAAGCATCAGAACAAATACTTGTATGGCAACATTATAAATAGCATTCAAAAAAAATGTTATGACAAATACAAAAAAAGGTTATTTTCTGGTGTCAGTATCTCTTTTACGTCCTTTAATGCTTTCATTTTATGCTCCATGATTATAGTTCATGGTTATAGTTCAAAGCCTTTGGCCTATAAGGAAATCATTGAGACTAATACTTCTCCTGTCTGTGTAGAGTATGGACTCCTCAGACCTGTCAGACGGCCCCATCACACTCCAAGAGTACCTGGAAGTTAAAAAAGCACTGGCAACGTCAGATGCCAAAGTGCAGCAACTGATGAAAGTGAATAACAATCTGAGCGAGGAGCTGCGCCGGCTGCAGAGAGAGGTAAGTGCATATTGCTTTACAGCACTGCTGTGCCCTGCCTATGGCCCTGTCTGTCTGTCTCTCCTATAGATTTATCATCTGCTAGAGGTTATTGCATAGCTTTCAAAATAGAGACTGAGGAACGGGCTTTGTGTGTCTTTGTTACAGATCCAAAAGCTACAGTCGGAGAACACACAGATTAGACACCAGACAGGTCCTTCACCGCCCCCACCTGCAAACCCTGAGCGAACTGAACACCCCTCGTCCGCTGCCCACCAACGGGTCCGCCAGGCTTTTTCTATGTATGAGCCGGGCTCTGCACTCAAGCCTTTTGGACAGTCTACAGATGATCTGAGTAACAGACTGCAGCCTTTTCACTCCGGGGTAAGTCCCTGTCATGTTCCTTTCTCATGCTGTGAAATGCACAGAGGGACCTGGGGGTTATGTGATAAAAGGCACAAAGTTCTCCCAGGAGCAGTAATCGTAGCAACCAATCGGCAGCTAGAATTTACCGGTCACCTGTTTAAATGCAAACATCTTATTGGCTGCTATGGGTTACTGCCCCATGGCAAACTTAGCCCTTTTTACTACACATGGGGGATGGAATCTCCATTATCAAATCAATGAAAGACGTGGCTGTAATATTAATATGTAATAGTCCCGCTCCAGTATTGTTTGTCTGATCAGGGGGTGCTTTATTTTCTTGCAGTGCACTTTGATGGAGAGCTTGCCCCACTTTGTAGCATACACTTGTGCAAGTGTTGGGTGCTTACCAAGCTTATAGCTTATATTATTATATTATCCTCGCTGATATGTATTATTTATATTTGCATTTGATCATACGACCAGGAGCTGCCATATTAAACTCCTTTAAAAAGGCAGCAAATTGCAGCAATGCCATCTATAAAAAAAAGTAAAGGTCACTGAGTAAAAAGTAAAGATTAATGAGTAGAAGTAGTTAATGATGAAAGGAAAAAAGAATACATAGTGAATGCCGAAGGAACCCAGTCTTAAGGGTCCCAGATACAATAAGCCTGCCTTTTGCTACTGCTGGTGTCTGGCCAGAGTCTGTCGGGCCCCTGTAGTTTTATGGGTATTGTCTGCCTGTTATACTCGGTGGTGGTGTCTCTGTTCTATGTAGTGAGTCGATAGATGTTCTCCATTCCTCCTGTTATTTAGCGTCTCCTTGTGTTTGTTTGCATGCCCCCTGACACTCCCCTTCCTGTTTTAGATCCGGAAAGGCATTTCTGCCTCTTCTGTGCCCTTTCCCCCCTTGTCTTCCCCTCTGTTCTCTGGACCCCCGGACACTGGCCGGAACATGGTGACGTACCCCTTCCTTTATAAATTTTTTTTGTTTATTATTTTTTTAAAAAAATGGAATTAATTTATGGTGGGAAGAAAGCAAAATTGTAATTTTAATATGAATTTCCCTCTGCTTTCAAGGTTTAGGGTCAGTCCACACGAGCAGATTCGCTGAGATTTAGTCGCCTAGCGACTAATCGCCTCTTCTTCTGTAGCAACTTCGGGCGACTTTGGAAAACGAAGCGCCGAGTGTGCTTTAGCGCAGACAACTTTTCATTATAGCTCACGGAAGACACTCGAAAGCAGTTCGGGGAGATTGTCGCCCAGAAGAAGAGGCGATTAGTCGCCAGACGACTAAATGTCCCCGAATCTGCTTGTGTGGACTGACCCTTAAAGGTTTGTGACATAGAAGGGTTAGTAGGTGCTAAATGAAGACCTGGCCTTTATTATTTTCCATAGGGCAAGTAGTTCATCCATTCAACATTTAAAATAAAACCTGTATGCCTCTGCCATGCCCCTGATCTCCCCAACCTAGTGCACTTACACTCCTACACCTTCCTGGAATACTTATGACTCCACCCACTTTTGCGTAAGCCCTGTCCTGCTCAGGCTTGGCAAATTCAGACTGTATTGCCTACACATGGATATATGGCATATATGGTAGTCTATAGTTCTACTTAGCTACCAGCCCATCTATAGCTGCTGTGTGTGTGTCCCTATTTCTTTTTTTTTTTTTGTACGACTCAGTCAGTTAGAGTTGTTCACCTTTAAATTAACTTTTCGTATGATGCAGAGAGATATTCTGAGATAATTTGCAATTGGTTTTCATTTTTTTAATTATTTGTGGTTTTTGGGTTATTTAGATTTTTAGATTTTTATTCAGCAGCTCTCCAGTTTGCAATTTTAGCAATCCAGTTGCTGGGGTCCAAATTACCCTAGCAACCATGCACTGATTTGATTAAGAGACTGGAATATGAATAGAAGAGGGTCTGAATAGAGAGATGAGTAATAAAAAGCAGCAACAACAATACAGTAGGCTTGCAGAGCATTTGTTTTTTTAGATGGGGTCAGTGACCCCCATTTAAAAGCTGGAGTCAGAAGAAGGCAAAATAATTCAAAAATTAAAAAGAAAAAAAAAACCAAGATCAGTTGAAAAGTTGCTACAAATTTGCCATTCTAATACTTACTAAAAGTTAAACCACACTTTTAAATGCCATCCAGGTAGCAGCTTCTCCCATCTCTAGGCCTAAGCCAATTAAAGATAAAATATATATATATATAGTCAATCCCAAAGCCGGCACTCTCGACAGCAGGTTACAGTTGCCTGGGTGCAGTATCAAAAACGAAATTTCCAACGTACAAGCAAGATCCGCACTCACAGGTCTTAAAAATGAATAAAAGTTTTTATTGTAAAGGGCTAACGTTTCGGCCTCCTCCGAGGCCTTTTTCAAAGTACATAATACATAATACACACGCATTAAATACCCAGTTTGGCGGGAAAACAGGCCAACTTGAAAATGACGTATACACCTCATCATCAGAAATCGACTACTACTAAGTTGTCACATGTTATACAATTTACACATACTAATCTGCCACTCGCAACAAATAACATAAATTACAACAAACTATTAGTTACTAGTTAAAATCAAGATACTGTGCAACAAAGTTCTTAACTTCCTTTTTCAATTGCTATGACATTCATATTGCTATCTATGTTACACAATGTATCGTCCTATTGAAAAGAGGTGGAAGGTCTGCACTGGGGCTCTCAGTTCGTATCCTTATATAGTATAACATCCCTCTAAACTAAAATTAAAAAAATATTTTTTACAATTGTTACCCGCCTGCTACTGCTATGATACCCACTGAATGAAGCTATCAACCCTTGAATATTGTCAAATCCCTCATGTATTAAGTGACATCCCCAGGCCGTAAAAGAATTCACTAACCATCCCCTAAACACATCGTGGTGACTATATTATTTATATACCCCATCGATAGATTAACCCTTTCCGTGCCACAAACTAACAGCCCACACCCGAACCACTAAATGTTCGTCAAAAATTAGCTTCAAAAGTCAGAAAGTGCTATAGAAGGAATAAATAACTATTAGACTGTAAAACAAAACACATATGCATAAAAATAAAAATAAATATTAAATAAAATAAGAATGAAAATAAAAAATCAGAGAATAGATATATATATTTTAAATCACCGTGTCAATAAACAATATATGTATATATCCCAATGAAAGTCACTAAAGAATCGTCCATAAAATAACCAATGTGAAGAAATCATGGGGGTATCTGGTTGGTAGTCGCTTCGGTGTAATGTTAAAGAAACGTTAGCCCTTTACAATAAAAACTTTTATTCATTTTTAAGACCTGTGAGTGCGGATCTTGCTTGTACGTTATATATATATATATATATATATATATATATATATATATATATATATATATATATATATATATATATATATATATATATATATATATATATATATATATATATATATATATATATATATATACTTTAAAGGAGAACTAATAACTAAAGAAGTAGCTAGAAATGTTGCACATTATATTTTGTACTTCTGTACCAGCCCAAGGCAACCACAGCCCTTTATCAGTAAAGATCTGTGTCTCCAAAGATGCCCCAGTAGCTCCCCATCTTCTTTTCTGCTGATTCACTGCACATGCTCTGTGCTGCTGTCACTTACTGAGCTTAGGGACCCACTCACAATATACAGTACACATAGAATAGAAATGTCACAATATAAGGCTGATTAGTAATTAATACACATAATTACTACACGGCAGCACAGAAACCAGTGCAATTAGCATCAGAATTTAATAATCAGCCCTGTAGCATCATCTTATATTACAGACCAACCTCATTTTCTGCTTGATAATTAGTGACGAGCCCTAAGCTCAGCTTCTCAACAGCTGCTCAGAGCCCACTGAGCATGTGAGTGTCACAGACACTTTCCAAGATGGTGACCCCCTGTGACAAGTTTGAAGTCCTGGATCATTTCTGCTATTGACAAGCTGAAACTTTAGGCTGGTACAATAAGTTCTGTATATATATAAAATATGGCATTTTTAGCCACATTCATTTAAAGGGTTTAGTTCTCCTTTAGTTAAAGTTTTCACAGAATGTACCAGAACTCATTGCATTACATTAGCCCAGACTGATGCCATTATTACAGTATACACAATGTCAGAGATTTTATTCATTCTTTTATAAACAATTTACTCCCTGCAGTGCTGCTGTCTACTGAACGTTCTGAATACGCGGGAAGGTTTATAATGAGAAATGTAGTGATTCATACTAAGCATATGCCCGGGGGATAAAACCAGCCACACAGTCCAGAAGGGAAAAATAGAATATATTTATTTCTGCTGAGAGCCACCCTATTCCTCTACTGTTATACAGTGCTCTTTTAACCCTGTAACTGCTTAAAGGACCAGTAACATAAAAAAATATGTTTAAAAATGTGTTTGTACTTAACGAAAAAAGAACATTTTTAACTTTAAATTCACAAAGTCTTTATTAAGAAACTTACTGATTCTCCGATTGTGCTCCTCTTCAGAAACGGCGACAGGGTGATGATCCATCGTGCTGCGCTCGATTTCTCCTGCCTATAGAAGGCAGGGAGGAGTAATCGAGCGCTGCACGATGGATCGTGGCTGTTTCTGAAGAGGAGCACAAGCGGAGAATCGGTAAGTTATTTCCTAATAAAGACTTTCAAATTTAAGTTAAATGTGTCTTAGTGGGTTTTTTTTGTTATATAGAAATTATTATTTTTTTTTTTTTAAATGTGTTACTGGTCTTTTAATATGATCCTCATATTTCAAGTGAAGAACACCTTAAAACGCCATAACATACTTAGTGGAATTATACGTAGTAGAATTAATATGCTGCCACGGGACCTGTTATCCAGGATACTTAGGGCAGGATACTGGGGTTTTCTGGATAAAAAGTAAAAGTTAAAGGAAAATGAGATTCCTAATGTGTGTTTTCTCCCCAGCCTACAAAACCAGAGCGGCATGGCAGTGGCACAGACAGTGACTATGATAATACACAGACCACAGAAACCAGCAGCGGGTATGTGACATTGCAAGAGCCACCAAGGATTCGGCCGAATCCCAAATAGTGGATTTGGTGCATCCCTACAAGTAACCACCTTATTAGCGACACATACTTTGCTTTATTGTTGTTAAATAAGCAGCATAAACTCACCCATATTGCGTAGTTTGATTACAAATGTATATTTTGAACCCTCCCTGACAGTAATGTGCCAGTATGGATGATAATACCCCAAGCAGGGGCACCTGGGGATCACCACAGAAATGTAGTGATACAGTTATAGTTCCACTATCTCAGATAATAAGAGCTCTGTATAATTAACACTTTCCAGGCTTGATGGCAGGAGGTTCCTGGAAATGTCCCGGGATGAGGATTCCCACACGGAGACTGAGGATGTGGAGCTGGAGTTAGACCCTGCCCTTCCCAGTACAGAGGACGTGATCCTGCGAACGGAGCAAGTTACCAAAAACATCCAGGAGCTGCTGAGGGCTGCACAGGAGTTCAAGCACGACAGGTAAGGCAAAGGAGCAGCACAACTGAGGGCGATGGCAGCTCACATTTGATCAAAATTAGAATGTTATACAGGTATAGGATCCAATATCCGGAAACCTGTTATTCAAAAAGCTCCTATTGGGTTTATTTAACGTTTACATGATTTTCTAGTAGTCTTAAAGGGGTGGTTCACCTTTAGGATAGCTTTTAGTATGTTATAGAATGACTGACTAATACTAAGCACCTCTTTAATTGGTCTTCATTATTTATATTTTTATATAATTTTTTAATTATTTGCCTTCAAAAGGGGGGTCACTGACCCCACCTAAAAACAAATGCTCTGTAAAGCTACAAAATGTATTATTGCTACTTTTTATTACTCTTTTTCTGTCCAGACTAGTGATGTGCGGGTCGGGCTGGTTCGGGCCGGCCAAACACACTTCCTTGAGGGTGGCAGTTGGTTGAGCTCTTCTTGTGCTCTCCCCGCCCACCACCGTCAAATGCGACTTCCGGGTTTGTCTTTTTTAGGCGCTGCGCCTGCTCGCCCCTTTTGTGACATCATCAGCGGGCGACACAGGTGTATAAAAGCAACATGGAAGTCTGATGCGGACAGGCCAAGGGAGGGCGGGTAAGGGTTGGGTGCGGGTTTGGGAAATCCTGACCCGCACATCACTAGTCCAGACCCTCCCCTATTAATATTCCATATTCTCATTCAAATCAGTGCATGGTTACTAGGGTAATTTGGACCCTGGCAATCAGATTGCTGAAATTGCAAACTGGAGAGCTGCTGAATAAAAAGCTAAATAACTCAAAAAACACATATAATAAAAAACCGAAACCAATTACAAATTGTCTCAAAATATCACTCTCTACATCATACTAACCGTTAACTCAAAGGTGGACAACCCCTTTAAGGTATGAAGATCCAAATTACGGGAAGATCCCTTATCTAGAAAACCCCAGGTCCCAAACATTCTGGATATCAAGTCCCATACCTGTAACTTAATGTGTCTCAAAATAATATTGTAGCCTGTTTTTTCCTTCTTTGGGAAGAAGAAAGTCCATAACATAATGGAAACTGGACTGGAGAGAGTAGAATAGGAAATAAAAGGCAGACAAATGAAAGGACCGTAAACAACGGGAGAAGAATGAAAGTGGAAGGGGAGTCAGTCAGAGTAGAAGTAAAAGGGGAAAGGGAGGAAGTTTGAAAAGCTGCCTTAGCTGTATGAGCATTTGCAGGGCGGCTTTGTGTTTGTGACGTTACCTTTTGAGCTGCTTTCTTTAGTTGTCTTTGTTTTCGGCCTCCTACTGTATTGTATCAAGTGACAGTCATGTACTAAGTTTGTCTGCTTTGCTGAGTTTCTCTCATTCTCCCTTCTATTTAGTTTTGTCCCGTGTTCGGAAAAGATTCACTCTGCAGTAACCGAGATGGCATCTCTCTTTCCCAAGGTAAGCGCCCGCTACTCTTCCAGGGCAACGTTGTCTGGATGTGGCTCATTTCTTTGCCAGTTTGTAGCTCCCCTACTGATCTCAAGAGTGTTAGGGCATGCTGGGAGTTGTACTTAGATACTTACAGTGTCAATGAATCAGATGCAATTTGAGTGTAGGACTGGCCAGATATGGGATGACTTTGACGTAGTTGGCCAGCTTAAATATATTGCAATATATGGACAAACAATCCCTGTTTTGTTTAAAGGGTAAGGCATTTTTTAGAAGCTGTATGCACAAAATGTCTCTGTCTTAAATATATTGATAATGGGTTGAGTGCAGAGGACTCTTGTATTTGTCTATATGTATTTCGTGGTCACACCCTCATTGCACCCCCGCCTAATGATTTTAAAAATTAGTGGTGAGCACCACTTTCTCTGATTGTTTTTGTGGCTATAGCCAGATCCCAGTGATTTTGACGTTTTTGATCAGTGACATTGCTCTCCTAAACTGTTGGATTGGGCTGTGCCTCTTGCTTTAACCTCCACTGTATTTTCTCTTGTGTTTATGGCAGAAACCTGCCCTGGAGACAGTGCGATCATCGCTACGGTTACTTAATGCCAGCGCCTACCGACTGCAAAGCGAGTGTCGCAAAACCATCCCGCCAGAACCAGGGGCCTCTGTGGACTTCCAGCTCCTGACGCAGCAGGTCATCCAATGCGCTTACGACATCGCAAAAGCCGCCAAACAGCTGGTCACCATCACCACCCGCGAGAAGAAGCAGTGACCACTCTCACAGGCGACTGCCATCTCCATTTCCAAACTGTCAGTTTACCACACAGAGCTCTTACTCCCACGTAGCTGTCCTTGCATATTTCACACACATGACTCCGAGGTGCGGGTACAGCCCGTCCCCCTCACTGAATAACATTAAGAATTGGCTTCCTACATTCCACAGTAGCTGGAGTAAAGGTGCAGCTCCATAACATACAATTGTATCTGTGCAATACTGCCCTTGTTCTGTACATCCTACAATCTGATTGGATATCCCTAAAACTAGATGCAGATGGAATATAATGATTGTAAAATAAGTACGGTCCTTTGTGTTCTCCTATAGTAGCGATTCAGGTCAGAGAGAAATCCTCTCTCCTTCATCCTTATCGTCACTGTGGAATATCAGTGTACCAGGCTCCAATTACAGGTGGTTCTCACGCTGGTGGTGGATCAGGGTCCATAATGTACTTGTGTACAACTACAGATAGAATGTCACATCACTCTCACCCAACCCCCCCCCAACGGCCTTTTATTAGAGGTGAACGTGCAGTCACAAATTCCCTTTTAAAATAATTTAACATATCCTTGTTCTGATCATGGTTGATGGTCAAACATTACTATAGGATTAGAATTGTTTCATTGAAGCTGTGTTGTGGGGCCGCATATTTCCCACCCATTGGCTAACGTGTGGCACAAGATATACCAGGCAGAACCCTAGGGTAGGAGCACCATGATCGACAGAGGAGGGGGTTGTACTATGCAGCAAATGGACAGAAGCTAAATGTACAGCTTGAATATCCCCCCACCCCTGTCTGTTTGTTCTAGAGCAGGGCCCGTAGCGAATGGCACACACATCTCTGGCACCCAGCAAGGGGGCCAGCGCTCATAAATTAGTGACATTTACGTGTGCAATGCTGCAAACACTGGGCAAAGCACAAAACTCTCGCTGAGCCGGACGGGCATTCACTTCAGCACAAGAGCAGCCAGTCCTTACCATGCAACGCCGCACATCATTGTTAATATGAGACGCTAAACATACACTGGAATCAATGTGTATATATATAAATATATATACATATAATATATACTAAGCAATTGTTATGTGAACAGTATGGGGGTTGATGTTGGACGACTGTTAAATTTCTGATGTATGATAACCACTTTCAAGCTCATTACTCTGTGAAGAGTAGCACAACGGCAATGCTCAGAGTCTCCGCTGCGTGTTCTGTTCCAGGGTTCTGGGTGGTCTATGGCACAGGGACCTGGTCTTCCCGGAAATATCAAAGAATAAAACCGCAGGCACTCACAGAACCCACAAACAGGCTTGTAAAAGAACTGAGAACTTTATTTAGGCCACAAAGTAGATAAATACATAGCCTTACGTGTTTCATGCCAGTGGGCACTTAATCAAAGGCTGTACCTGATGTTTGCACTGACTCCTTAGGCACCCTATGGTGGACAGGCCTCTACCCTAACCCTGCCCCCTCCCTGGATGCCTATGTATTAAAATCATGTATATTATATATATATTGCCTGCAGACGTGAAGTACAATGTAAGGCTCAGTGTCCCTGCTGGCAGTGCTGCCATATCATTGGGGCCGGCATTTATTGTGGGGATCATTTTACCTGTTGCTGTAAGTAGTTCCCTGTGTCTGCCATAGATACAGCCGCTGCCAGAGACCTTACACTTCTATTGGATAGCTTCCTCACGCCAAGTGATTTTCTTTTCTTTTTTTTTAATTACTTTTGAACCCTCACAAGCTGATCAATGATTGCCCGGGAAATGACGTGTATATGTGTCCTGATTTTCACATTCAAATGAAGAGTCACCCACTTGTCTAGATTCATTAGTCCACGTGCTTAGTAGGAATGTTTGCCTTAGCCTAAACAAGGAGTGCCGACCTGTGGCTTTTCCGCTGTCATTGATTACAGCTCTCGGCAGCCATATTTCATACTGGCAGGAGTTGCTCAACAGCCGAGAGCACAGGTAACACAGCCCCATTATAATGCCTGATGGAAATCTCTTTACAGATAAAGAGATGGAATAAAACATGGAAAACAAGGCACCTGTAGCAAGATGTGTACTGTGCTGCCACCAAGCAAAAGTTACTTATATTTTTAGATACTGTTTTGTTTCTTTGTTTTTAACTATTTTTGTTTGTGTCAGAGGGGGCAATATAAAATGCTAGATTAAATGTTTAGGCTTGTAAATTCCTTTAATCTCCGTTTATGTGTCATTTTCTGTGCCAAAAATGTGCCAGCGGGTGCCCTTCTTTGTTATGGCAAGGACTCTTAAAGTTGTTTTGTTTTTTTCTGTTAGTGGCCAAAAAATGTCCTTGTGGCATTGCCCCTTTGCACTCTTTGGAAAGCCATAAGGAGCTGGGCAGGCAAATGGGCCTAGTGCATGAAGCTGACAATTTGCTAGATCTTTCTGGAATAATCTTGCTGTTTGGTTAGCACCATAAGGTTAGACTAAAAGTAGTTTGGGCTGTAGTCCTGTATCGTGCCACGTGTTCCGTCGCTACACCACTATATCATCGGCAAAATCACTTGTACTTCTCACCAGGGACTCCCAGAAGCCACTACATGAGAGGGACTCTCTGCCGCCAGCACCCACTCGTCTTGCTGGCGGATCTGGATTTGGAAACCTGCTGCTCAGAATCTCTCGGTTCCCTCTCGCCGTGCTCCTTGATACAGATTAGTGCAAAATGGCCAACCTTGTCCATCCTGTTATTTGTGAGAGCTTGGTGGTGGGTGTTATGTATAAAAATGCTCATATTGTACATTTGTATCAAATTAAACAACTAACAGTATAACGTGTCCTTTGAGTCTTTTCTTATAAACCGAATTTTGGGAGATTGTCTCTTGGTTGGTATTCTGTGTTCTAAATCCCTTTCTTATTTTCATTCCAAAAGTTGGTCAAGGTCCTCATGGATTATATCTTCTGCAGTGGGTGTAAGCTACAGTATATATTGCCAAAAGTCGAAATTACGTCCTCAGCTGGAGTGGAGCGAAGTTCTCCCTTATTGGACAGAGCAATGGAAACACATCCCCTAGACTGCGGAATTGCATTTCACCATGTGCCAATCTGATGGAAAAGTCTATCTCTAGCAGATACCAGGATAAGCCTCACTGTCTGAATACAGAACACTATTTGGAAAAGTTGATTGGAGCAGGAGTAATGGGTCTGATTTCTATAGTTTAGGCTAGGCGTTTAATTTATAGCAAAACGTTAAGAACGAACACAACAGGCCAGAGCATAATATGATATGACACTAACGATTCATTAAAAGCTACAAGGTAATTTATACAACCCACAGCAAAACCACTGATGTTAGTAATAGGCCATTGTTCTAAAGTATTAAAGGTCATTTAATTTAATGTTAGAAAACATAAGATATAAAACTGATTCTACCCTAAAGAAATAATGCACATAAAGTACAAGCCTATAAAGGTTTTATAATAAAGGGAGAAAGAGCATCATGACAAAGTGCTTGTATTTTTTAAAAATAAATTCCAATATGACAGGCCAGTAGATCCTCATTCCCGGCAGTGGGACACACTCAAAGTCCGTAAAAACAAACCCCATATCCATTTAGTTGAAAGGTTCATGTGACCACTTTAAAAAACAAATATATAGTAGATTGTGTGACAATAGGATCCATATATATATATATATATATTCCTTATTACATTTGGACATTTCCCTTTTAAAAATATAAACATACATTTAACACTGTATTATATCAACCAGTCTCTACTTTGCGTACACTTGGGAAAGGCTCCCATCTATCTGGCAGACACAAGAAATGATTTAACCTGTTGGGAATCGGGGTTGCATACACTATCTCAGTGTCCATACAGGCGCCGTGTGACTTCTACAAGAAAAGAACTAATTCCGGTGATCTGGCAATTGACACTACCTCTTTTCTCTACATCCACAAACGTTCCCGGTTAAATTAAAAGAAATCTAGAGCTAAAATAGTAGTGGTACTTATACAACAGACTTGTAACAAGAAGTATCCCAGCCAATATGCCTTCATTTACCAACACTGAGCTGGAACCCACAGATACCAATAATATTTTTACTTTCACTGCTCTACCTGCCTGAGTACTCTGTGATCTCACCTCTGGTTCATAATGAGTGGTAATGCTTGGAAACACCTGTGGGGAGACAGACAACTTTACTATTATAATCCTTTATTTACAATGCACTCAAATATTCTGCAGCCCACTACAGATATTATACATTATTCACATCAGTCCCAGCCCCAGTTGAGCTTACAATCTAAGGTGACGATCACATTCACACGCACAACAGTCGGTTCTATCAGGCGCCAATTAACCTGTTTTTATGTTGTTGGAGTGTAGGAGAAACCAAACTACCCGGTGGAAATACAAGCAGCCAGGGGAGAGCATACAAACTCCTCGCAGACAGTATTCTGGCTGGAATCAAACCAAGGCCCAGCGCTGCAAGACAACAGGGCTACTCACTGTGTCACTATGATGTAAATTCTAAAAACAAGTTATTTGAGTAGAAACACATGCTACCTGAATGGAACAAACACTATCAGTGCTTTTTATTCATGCTATTTAATTACATTGATCGATTTGTATATATTTGTATTCCAACCCTTAATTAAATAGTAATATTTGTTAGCTGTTAATCTGTAGAAAAACAAGACTTTCTGTTAAAAAAAAAAACTTGTAAGCAGCTGCAAAATATTGAAACAGCAATGAAATCAGCATTTGCATTCATATCCTCTAGATAAGATAGAGCACATTGCCTCCACTGATATTTTAGTGCAATTGCACAAGCAACAATTGTGAATGCTGAGCATCTGATATTACCCAAACAATGGAAATTGTACCTGATCCTTCATCTCAAGTCACATTCCCATGACATCCAGCCTGCCTATATGTAGGTAAGTCTCCAACAGACACAGACCGTTTTTTTTTAACTTATTGGGTGTTTCACTGCTGACCCACATCAACTTTTATATTGGATTATCAATTCGCCCAGTTATTCAGCATTTTATTCAGCAGACCTCCAATTTGCAGTTTCAGCAATCTGGTTGCTAGGGTCCAAATTACCCTAGCAACCATGCATTGATTTGAACAAGAGACTGTAATTTGAATAGCAGAGGGCCTGAGTAGAAAGATTAGTAATAAAAAGTACATTAACAATACATTTTTTTAGACTTATAGAGCATTTGTTTTTTTAGATGGAATCAGTGACCCCCATTTAAAAGCTGGAAAGAGTCAGAAGAAGAATGTAAATAATTCAGAAACTATAAATATAAATAAGACCAATTGAAAAGTTTCTTAGAATTAGCCATTCTATAACATACTAAAAGTTAACTTAACTCCCTTTAGCAAACTGCAGTAGCCAGAGAGCCCTTGTGCTATTGCTTCTTGGTACTTCAGCCCCTAAACCATTGTCCTTTATTGGCATTGCACATAAACCACTTTAATAAAATATACTGGTATAGGATTTATTATCCACAATGCATGGTACTTCTGCATAAAGGATTCTTGGTTAATTGAACCGCAACATTTTAAGTCTAATTATTTATACATTAAATAACCTAATAGGATTGTTTTACCACCAATATGGATTCATGCAGCCTGGTTACCATCAAGTGCAACTATTGTTTTATTATTACAGAGAAAAAGGAAATTCCTTTTAAAAATTAAAATTATTTTCTTAAATTGCAGTCTATGGGAGATGGGCTTCCTGCAATTCCGAACTTTCTGGATTTTGGGTTTCCGGATTAGGAATCCATAACCAAAGTGCTGCTATAATGAATATACGGTGGTGTAAGTGCTTTTATTCTGCTCTTTAGACTTATCGGATTTCTTTTCATTGCAGTTGAATATTCATGTGGACCTTCCAGACAAGAGTGTGTATACATGTCCCGGGAGACACTGGCCTTTTCCAGTTCAGGTATGAAATTCTCCAGTATTTCTGCAGTTTGTACAGGACTGACTGCACTCAGTGTTACTTTCTCTTCACTTCTGCAATATTTTCATCTTCCAGCGTTTGCATTACAGAAATAAACTGAGCTTCTTTGCTTCCAATGCGGAATGTGCTACTTTTTTTTTTTTTTTTTTTTTTTTTTAACAGAAAGTATTGTTTTTCTACAGATTTAGGGCAGAGACGGGGAGATTTACTCGCCTGGCGAAAAAATAGCTCTTCTTCGGGCAATAATCTCCCTGAACTGCCTCCCTGCCGGCTACAATCTAAATTGCCGGCGGGATGGCATTTGGAGCACCTTCGTTTTCCAAAGTCGCCCGAAGTTGCCTCAATTTAGATTCTAGACGGTGGGGAGGCCGTTCAGGGAGATTAGTCACCCGAAGAAGAGAGATTTGTCGCCGGGCAACTAATCTCCCCAAATCTTCTCATCTGTCTCTGCCCAGCTAACAACAGCTAACAAATGTTACTATTTAATTATGGGTTGGGATAAAAAATATCAATCAAAGTAACTTAATAGCCTGAAGAAAAAGCACTGATAAAGCTCTGTGTGGTGTTTGTTCCATTCAGGTAGCATGTGTTTCTACTGTCAGTTTAAATAACTTGTGTTTAGCATTTGCATCATAGTGACACAGTGAGTAGCCCTGTTGTCTTGCAGCGCTGGGCCTTGGTTTGATTCCAGACAGAAAACAGTCTGCGAGGAATTTGTATGCTCTCCCCTGGTTAATTGGCGCCTGATAGAACCGACCGTAATGTGTGTGAATGCGATAGGCGCCTTAGATTGTAAGCTCCACTGGGGCTGGGACTGATGTGAATAATGTATAATATCTGTAGTGGGCTGCAGAATATTTGAGTGCATTGTAAATAAAGGATTATAATAGTAAAGTTGTCTGTCTCCCCACAGGTGTTTCCAAGCATTACCACTCATTATGAACCAGAGGTGAGATCACAGAGTACTCAGGCAGGTAGAGCAGTGAAAGTAAAAATATTATTGGTATCTGTGGGTTCCAGCTCAGTGTTGGTAAATGAAGGCATATTGGCTGGGATACTTCTTGTTACAAGTCTGTTGTATAAGAACCACTACTATTTTAGTTGTAGATTCTCTTTTTTTTTTTATTAGGTTTTTATTTTTAATTCAATGGGAGGAGAAAACAGTAATACAAACTAACAATGGCTCACATCCAGAATTCATAACATATACATACATCTGCAAATTCTACTTTATAGGGGTACAGCAAGCTCAGCTTTATCATTGTAACCTTCATCATTAGCTCTAGATTCCTTTTTATTTAACCGGGAACTTTTGTGGATGTAGAGAAAAGAGGTACAGTCAGTTGCCAGAGCACCGAAATTTGCTCTTTTCTTGTAGAAGTCACACGGCGCCTGTATGGACACTGAGATAGTGTATGCAACCCCGATTCCCAACAGGTAAAATCATTTCTTGTGTCTGCCAGATAGATGGGAGCCTTTCCCAAGTGTACACAAAGTAGAGACTGGTTGATATAATACAGTGTTTAATGTATGTTTATATTTTTAAAAGGGAAATGTCCAAATGTAATAAGGAATATATATATATATGGATCCTATTGTCACACAATCTATATATTTGCTTTTAAAAGTGGCGTGCACCGTCCAAAATGGGCCAGATATGGAGAGTATGCGTATTGTCCCCCACAGCGCTGGCTGCATAACCTTAAGGTAGGACATATTGTGATTTTATAAAGCTTTATGGGGAATGAATTATATGATTAATAACATTGCAGTACAACTTAGAATTCCATACTAAAAGAGAACAGGGTTCAATTATAGTAGAGCTGTAATCTTAGTGTTTTAGTTAAACAGAAAAAATTGTAAGTTAACCACATGTCCCATTATACTATCCACAGATAATATACTGCAGGGCAGTGCATATTCATTCTTTTTTTATGTGGATCTGCTCCAGTTTTTGTTATTGGTGTATAGTCAGCCGTGGGAGTCGCACACTCAGTCTGATCAGTTCCTGGCCAGTACAGAGCAATTATAGAATTGATAGGGTAGGATTCCTGTTAGCATAAAGATATTTACAAGTTTGGGGGTGTTAAATTCTCTCTACCTTTATGTCTTGCAGCATGGAGGGGTTGTTTTCTTGTACCATCCCTGTGTTCACCCCAAGCTGAAAAAAGCACTTGTCCATGGAGCTCGCTCCTGCGTATACAAGCACATCATCACCCCTCACATGAACCTTTCAACTGAACGGGTATGGAATTTGTTTTTACTGACTTTAAGGGAGTCCCAGCACTGAGAATGATGATCTATTGGCCTGTCATATTGGAATTTATTTTTAAAATATGTGCATGAAATGCACATCTATGGTTGCATTTTATCCTTCAAATTTCATTGCTGGAGTAACCCTGTCATTTGCATATTTATTTTGTATACTTTTTTGATGGAAGGATATACAAGCACTTTGTCATTATGCTCTTTCTCCTTTTATTATAAAACCTATATGTGCATTATTTCTTTAGGGTAGAATCAGTCTTCCTTTTTTTTTGTTACAGTTTTACAGGAACGGCCTTTAATACTTGGCCTATTACTGACATTGGTGGTTTTGCTGTGGGTTGTATGAATTACCTTGTAGCTTTCAATGAAGCATTTATGTCTTATCATATTATGCTCTGGCCTGTTGTGTTCTTTCTTCAGCCTCTTGCCCTGGTCACCTGGGGCTCCACTCTGGAGATGTCACATATAGATCTCTGTGAAGTTAGAAACTGGCTAACGGCCAACATGGACAGGACTAAAGAACAAGGACATGGATGGTTCGTATCAGGACTTGCTTGTCCGGCCATCGTCGGTGTTCTTTGATAAACATGACAAGAAGCTTTGCCCCAAAGTTTGCTGCCAGGTAAGAAACAAATCTCAAGTTTCGCCAATAGATTTTCACAGAGCTTTTCAATGCAAAGTCCTGGCTAAGGCAGAAATAACACCTTACTACTGATCTTAGCAGGTTATTTTAATATTGTATTTCCCCATGTTTGGGCCATGCAGTGATTCAGATAGCCGTGGGTATCCACAATGGTAGGTGGGCATTGAGCAGGTCATTGGCAATAGAGTGCAAGTATGGAGAGGATGTGGGTTGAATTACCTGCAGGTCAGGTCTAGAAGAACATTCTACTCTTATAAAGTCTGTTCTTGATGAATAGACCATAGTGTCTGCAAGCTTGTACTAGTTGTGACCAGTAATTATAATACTGTTTATATCAAAAGAGTGAGCCTTTTAATTAATGTATAACACATATTTGTATACAAGAACATACATCTCATATAAAATTACTTTTCTTTATATCTTAAGCAAGAAAACTGTGGTTTGAAGAGAAGAAGAAGGGACTCTGCATTACTTGGTTCTGCCCATATATTAGCAAGCACTCCTATTTATAATGCCAGTGCAAGAATAATGAACAGTACTGCAGTGTCAGTAGAACAAACAGCAGTTGATGCCAATAAAAGTCAGCCTGTAATCTCACACACAGTATTGAGGACTACTTTATCATCTTCAACATCTGAAGATAAGGTTCACGTAACATTAGATCCGTCTGGTGTGTCCGAAAAAAAAGATTACCTTGTAGATCCAGATGGAAGCCGTTATATGGAGAGCAATGTTTCTGCTTTACTACCAGAATCCACCTTCATGAATATTTCCAAAGGCTCTCCTGACATGAACTTGAATTCTCCAACTGTACAGAGCAGGAACACATCCAATGATCTAGGGGGCAGCCAGACTGTGCCATCTCCAACTTCCATGCAAAAAGAGTCAGGCACTTCGACAACCCACAACAATAGCATTGCAGGAAAAACTACTGTTGAGGGCCCAGGTACTGCAACAACCACCCAACAAGAAGAAAAGATGCCTGAGCCTCCTGTGGGTCTTTCATCTACTACTGCTCCCAAACCAACTGCTGCCGTTATAGAAGAAAAAGAAGAGTGCAGTTGCAAGCACAAGCCAACAAAAGAGGCATCGGCTGCAGCACAGAAGGCTTCTGGTGTTGGACAAATAAAAGCCTCAGATGTGTTTGTGTCTACCCCACGAACAGAGGAGGCAGCATGGGCAGCTGCATGTCTCACTTTCCTATTTGTGTTGTTGACTTTGTCTGTTTTGTACACACAACTCTACAAGAAGTTCCGCAAGAGCCAAAGTCTGTATTGGCCCCCAGAAGGAATTGCAGCTGAGACAGAGACTGTGGCTGTGAGTAGAGAATCTGAGCATTGGGGTAATTGGCAATAAGGGTGGATTGAATTTATAATCTGTTCACTATATAACACATTAACCTAATTCCATGCGTGGCAGGTGGAGAAACAATCCTTGTTAACTCCTAGTATTCTTTTTAAATTTTTTTAAAAAAATGCTAAATAACTGAAAAACCACCAGAATAAAAAATTACCCG
The DNA here is from genome assembly GCF_017654675.1 of Xenopus laevis. Taxonomy (NCBI): domain Eukaryota; kingdom Metazoa; phylum Chordata; class Amphibia; order Anura; family Pipidae; genus Xenopus; species Xenopus laevis. The sequence goes on from NC_054373.1 coordinate 31,980,924, forward strand.
AAAGGTGAACAACGCCTTAAAAGGAAGATTTACAGAAAACTAAAATGTTTAACAGTGTTATTGCACATATGTGTTGGGTTGGGATATTCTCAGCATGTGTTGGAAAGAATTGTGTATAAACTGCTGCTGTGTAATGCTGCTAGTTTGTCTTATTTAAGGAAGGCTAATATTATCGACATGAACCTGTAAGCGAGTCTGGCTTTTCATCTGTTTGCCCATAGTACTTTTAATGGAAAAGATGCTCCAATTAACCAGTTTTCTTTAATTCTATCCGGCAGCTGTTGTTAAGAGGAGGCTGATGCCAGGTCACTCCAAGAGGAAGAAGTGGATTAAACACAAGAAAACACCAGTGCTTCTATATGAAAGTTTAAGTGAGAGTTCAGAATAGAGTATTTCATATCTGTGACTACTCTGTACAAATGCACTTTACATCATTGGGTGAACTGCACTCTGGTAAAGGGCATCGTAACTGAGGGATCCAGAATGAAGTCTGTAATCGAAGCCAATGGAGAACCTTGGATTTTTTTTCTCTCTGTCTCCTAAAATTGGACATGTATCACTTTTAGTTAGATGCCAGGAATCTACAGCTGTGTGTAAAGAATGATGAAGTGAATATAACGTTTCTGAACAGTATCTCAGAGTCTTGTCCATCACAGGCTCTTTTGGTATAGACTGCCTTCATTTAATTATTGTGCCATGCAAAGTCTGAGCCAAATCATTTCCCTATGGTGCTTGTTTCTCAATGTACATTTCTGTACCCACATTTACATATCCGCCCCTGCATACCCTCTCAGCCAATCATTTATACCAGGTGCTCTGTGTGGCTTCAGTACAAAATGGCAAAATCTGTAGCAGGTGGTTCTATACAGCAGCCCATAATTGTATATCTTTCTGTATGTAGACGGTAGGTAGATCTAAATTTTGGGTAAATATTTATAAATATATTTATTTTTATATTGTTTGTAAATGTATTGTAACATGATTGCTTATTGTATAGTTTTATAAATAAACCTACTGTCTATGCTACAATTATTTGTTGTTTTTATGCTTTTTTTGTGTGCTTTACATATAATAAAAATTACATTCGGGTATTGCAATCCTATATTCAGATGGTACTGACTAAGCATGAAAATGACAGGGGAACATCAAGGTATAACAAAGTTGTTTCTGCCTGGTCTCCCGTCTTCCTTACACTTCCTACAGAGATCCCAAGATGGAAGAGGAGATAATTTATGTCTCCTAAACGTTCTATCATGCTGTCTAGGGAAGTTAAGGGATATGGAGACCCCCAAATTTCTTTCTCTATTGCTTTAGCTTGGATTTTGCAAGTAACAAAGACCACTTTTGCTCTTTTGAGTACATCTATAATGCAACAACAGCAATGGATTTGGCACAGTAAAGCAATGTAAAGTGCAGTTATTTAAATGGGGTAGTAGACTAATAATTATTACATTGCCCTCTTGTGTGCTTCATGAGCTAAGTGGGCAGTCAGTGCTGAAACACTGCATGGCTTTTGTATGTAGTTTGTATTCATCCACTGCCCTCCTTGCATCTCTTTCCTACCTCCATGATCCTTCACTTCAGCCATTCTCCATCAGTTCTGTGCCCTACAGGTGTTGGATGGCTTTTAAGCAAGGGATAAAACACAAGGTTTCTGAAAACAGCTCTTAATCCAAACTTAATTCAGGGACTGGTCCAACTGACATCTGGGAGTCAGGAAGGAATCCCCCCACCCCCAGGGCAAATTGGTGAGGCTTCAGATTGGTTGTTTTTTTGCCTTCTCTGGATTCAATAGCAGTTGCACTTGATGGACACATTTTTTTCTTTTCAACCTCATCTACTATGTTACTATGTGAGAATTGGATGCATGGAATTTCCTGATGCAGTTAAAAAGTAATGGTCACATATTTCAGATGGATAATATATAATATTAGCTGCTAAGAGGTGCTGTATTTATATAGCATTTGCCCTATACAGTTTTCCACATTACACATTAACATTAACAGGGAAAAAGAAGAAGCAATACAAAGCAGAGCCACCTATACATGGCACTCACAATAAGTTGCTTCTGTTTAGAGCTTTATTTTTTACATCAGTGCAAAAATATATAGAGCTGTTACATTTATCAGTGTCTATAAATCTTTCTATTTAGGAGTTTACAATGCAGTGCTGTGAAATATGGAAATGGTGAAGAAGGGTCTATAGATAAAGAATGTAGATAATTGTCAGCGTGTCATGCTTCAATAAAGACATACGTCCCACTAAACCTCCAAAAAGGTTTGGAATTCTGGCAGCATAGATAGGTGCCATTTAAAATAGAAGTTCCTCTAAGCAACAACTTGGTGTTTGTCCAGATAATGGCCACCAGCCTACTAATATGTGGGAACTGTTGAGGCAACTTCCAATTTCCCCTGAAGGAGCTGAAGTGAACACAGAATCTCAGCACAGTTCTGGAACTCTGATACAATTAGAATCCATCAGTGTAGATATAATACAACTCTGTTAGGAGTTTCATTTGATATCCCTTGTGGACTGCAGGGATTTCAGCTCTGCCCCTTAATGTTTTACTAATAAATCATATTCTCAACTTGATAACTCCCAATCAACTTTAAACATTTGCTCTTAGAGAAGTTTTCCTTCTCTGTAGTGCCATAGCAATGTCCTCTGTAGTGCCAATGGCTCTCTAGTGCTTGCATGTCACTCCATGTTGCCTGCCCGCATGATACTGCTGGTGGTCACATGACTCACCTAGTTCAGTTACCTGTTCAGTTGGTTCAGGCCAACTGCCTTTTGGACAGTGAGGAGAGGAGACATGGAGTGAGAGTGGTGATAGATAAAAGTGGATAAATTGCGATAGAGCTTAAATAAAATTTAAAAAACCAGTATAGGAGGAGAGATTAACATGGAGGTGAGAAAGAAGAGGAGTCGGAATTCGGAGGAGGAAGGACAAGGCGAGAAAAGGAGATGGAGTGATGGAGATTTAGAAGAGAAGAAGAAAAGCCTGGTGAAAAAGAAAACCAGTGAAGATGGGGGCAGTAAAAGGAGAAGGAGAGAAAGAGAGCTGGAAGAGAAGAAGAAAAGCCCCAAAGAAAGGAAGACCAGTGGAGATACGAGCAATAGCAGAAGGGGTGATGGTGATTTAGAAGACAAGAAGAAAAGCCTGGTGAAAAGGAAGACCAGTGAAGATGGGGGCAGGAGAAGGAGTGAAGGACAGATAGAAGAGAGGAAAAGCCCCATACAAAGGAAGAACTGTGGAGATTGGAGCAATAATAGGAGTGAAGGTGAGTTAGAAGATCAGAAGAAAAGTCAAATGAAAAAGATCAGTGTAGATGGGGGCAGTAAAAGGAGAAGGAGTGAAGGACAGGTAAAAGAAAAGGAGAAAAGCCCCATGGAAAGGAAGACCAGTGAAGATGGGAGAAATAAAAGGAGAAGGAGTGGAGATGAGTTAGAAGAGCGGAAGAAACACCCCATGGAAAAGAAGACCCGCCAAGATGGGAGCAATAAAAGCAGGAGGAGTGAATTAAAAGACAAGGAGAAAAGCCCCATAGAGAAGAGTGAAAAGTTACAGTTAGAAGAAAAGAAAAGTCAGTTGGAAAAGACCAGTGAAGGAGTGAATAAGGATCAAAAATCAAGAAGTCCAGAGGATCCCTTAGAAGGTAAGAAAACCCAGTTGCAGCTTTTATGCTTAATCTCTCCCCTAACTTTCTAATAAGAAGTTGCCCCATAGGATTTATCTGCCCTAACTTGCTGGGATGTCTTTTTAACAGGATTTCAGCAAATAATATGTTTGCCTGATGGTTATAGCTTGCTGATTTACCCAAGGTCTTGTTCTGATTAAAAATTACCCATCTTTTTATTCATTCTTTCTTCTTTTTTTAATCTTGGTATGAAACTAGGGCTGGTTTACTATAAGGGAAAATAAAAATCACCAGTGATATTGCCAGTATCAACCAATCAGGGCTGGTTTTCTATAGTATAGGAAATTAGTAATATCAGTGATGATGCCAATGTCAACCAATCAGAACTGCTTTCATCTTCTACCTTGTATGTAACTGTTCAAATCTAATTACTGGTTGATTCTGATGAACATCACTATCACTAATGGTCTGCCGTGTCAATATGTCAGAAACCCAGGCTTCCAGCATTTCTTAATATATAATCAAGGGTTTAAGTTTTCTGGGAGATGTATTCATGGGGGCCATCTGGGGGAGGCACATAGGTGTAGGTGTCCCCTCTCCAGTCCCTTGTGCTGCCTCATATTAAGGAGCCCTGCCTTGTGCTTGCTGATGGGTTTATTAATATATGCTATGTACAGGTTATTTGTAATACAAGGTACTAATGGAGTTTTTTTCCCTAACTAGGTGGAAGCGCAGCGAAGAAACTCTGTGTGGATATCAGCAGACCTGTCCCCCTGGATATTAAGAACTACAGGTTTTATTCAGAGCTGGGAAAAGGAGGCTTTGGCCGGGTAAGTGAATTGTACCCTAACCTTTTAGTTTGTAAACCCTATTGTACTCTGTAATCCTTGTCTGTTATCCACCATTTATTCCCTGTTTGCTATAACTGCAGTAAAGCACTGCGTATCTTGACAGCGCTATATAAATAAATGATGATGAAGTGAAAGGCTTCCCATAAATGATTTCTCTTGGTATAAATCATAGGGAAGCAGAAAACATAGACGAAAATAAAGTAGTTTAGTATTATTACTCACTGTTTTGTAAATACAATTCTGAGAATATCATTATAAAGTGGTGATATAGAATGGGACATTTATGTTGGGGAAGGAATCACTGGAAGATACTATTTCTAATTAATTGGGGAGACTAAACCTCCCGAAATCTTCATTATTCTCCACCTATGGTGTAAAGTGAAAACAGATAACTTTTTCATTTTAGCCTCTCAGTGTTTAGCATTTATCTTTACCAAACACCATGTCATATCTAATATTTGCCCTTCGTTATTAGGTGATGTTGGCTTCGTTTACACCGAAGAAGCAACTGGTAGCAGTAAAGATCATGCAGAAAAGTCCAGACAAGAACAACTTCAACATCATGATGAAGGAGGCCCGAGTGCTGTCGGTCGCTAGAGGAAGCACATTTTTATGTCATTCCTACGCAGCTTTTCAATCAGAGGTAAATACTGCTATTAATTGCATATCATCTCTTTAAAGGGAATCTAGCATTTAAATGAACTTTTAGCATGATTAGACCAGTGTTAGGCAAACTATGCGGTGGGGTCTCATTTGCTCCTCATACATGGCTGTTTCTATATCTCCATGGAGCGCCAAGATGTTGCTTTCCACTTATTCACATTACCACTTCTATTCAGACAGTTTTAAAGTTTTTGGGTAGGAGGATGGATATTCTAGGTCTCACCTTCTTCTATTCTCTCTTTAACAGCTGGAATCCTTCTTCGTCCTGGAGTATGCCAGCGGGAAATCTTTAATGCAAATGATTCTTCGCAAAGGAAATCTGCCAATGGCAAGAATCATGTAAGTGACATTAGGACCCATTTACAGTACATGGGACAGGGAGCAAACTGGAAAGAATAGATGCAGCCCACCATGTTTTTCATACTTTGCTCACTGCCTACCTCTTAGTCCTTAATAGCTCTTTGTTCTCCATAATGGCAGCAGTGTATTACAGAGGGACAAGCTTGAGTAGCAGTGTCACCTTTCCTGCACCCGAACTTGTGTTTCATTCAGGTGCTCTAGTTAAGTGGGTGCAAGATGCGGCCTGGCCCTGTACCCTTGCCATAGATAAGTACAGGGCTGCTTTGTACCTGAATTATATTAATTGTTATTACAGAGAAATTGGGGTACATATTCCAAAGGTCCATGTAGTACTTATTTGTCTGTATAAGCTGCCCACTTAATGAATTTTGTTCTGCTGCATATTGTCAGGCCCAGACTGGCAATCTTGAGATTCTGGCCAATGCGAAATGAGTTGCTAAAAGATGCCATAGACTTACAATATCACCCCTCCCAGCGCCCCAACCAATGGCCCATTTTTCATTTCTTTGGTTTAACCTTATTAATAAGAACATGAAAAGTTTTTAAGGAATTTTAGCTGGATCACTTTAATGGATTTTCTCGGGGACAGTGTTACTAGAGCTCTTTTATAAGTGGAAAACGCTGGGCACTTGAATGGGCTGAATTTGTTCCCATAACAAGTTACATATGTAGCATGTTTGCCTGTGCTGTCAGTAAGACGTGTTCTGCACCCTTTTGTATGTTACACTTAGATATTTGCATCAGATGCAAGCACAGAGAACACTGCGAGGCAACTCTATAGTTAACTGTAACAAATCCTATGTAATGAATGTGATGTAGGAACAATGATGATTTTCTTTTTGTAAAAGGTTCTACACAGCGGAGATGGTGGTTGCCCTCCAGTTCCTGCACTCTAAGGGCATCATTCATCGGTGAGTAAATTCTCAGTATATTGTGTTGTCTCTATGTGCTTTCTGACACATAGATTCACTGAGTGATGATGGACTGTCACCACTACATGTGCTGTAGGCAAGCATTTCCCATAGTAGCTACTCATCTCTCCCAACTCGTTTTTAAATTAGTCAATACAAGAAAGCACTTACACAGTCAGACTGCAGGGTGCTGTTAGAAGTCATGGGACCCCCATACTACATAGAACTCCCCCATACAAGTCCAGGTTTTTATCCCACTGCCAGGTTGACCCCTCACCCCTGTGGGAGGTGGGCAAATCCAACAAAGTAGAACATGGCCCCAATTAAAAGAATGTAGAATATTTTACAGAACACACACTCCGTTCTGCTCAAACATGTCAACATCCCCACCCAGGACCACCATGAGAAATCACAGGGCCCCATATGACAACATTTCCTGGGCCCCCTGGGCTGCGCCCACCGCAAGCCCCACCTAAAGGTCCGCCCTCCCCACCACACAGTAAAAAAAACAAGAAAAATATTGGTGGCTCGGGTTCCCACATGTTAATAAAAAGATATTGGTGGTCAGGGCCCCCCATAAAAATATATTGGTGGCTAGGACCCAACATGAGAAAAAAAAATTGGTGGCCAGGCCAACCCCCCCCCCCACATTATAAGAAAATTGGTGGTCAGGGCCCCTTAAACGTCCATGCCTTCCCAAAGTCAGCAGGTCTGAAAAAGCAGGGGGGCCCGGCTAATCAAGTAAGTGTGGCGTGGCCGGGGCCCCCCTTACCCTCGGGGCCCCATACAACTCTCCCCCCTGTCCCCCCCTGATGGCTGCCCTGTCCCCACCCAAATGCTACTAATTCCCTCTGCAGGTCCAATATCTTTTTTATTCTATGAATTGTACCTTCACATTTCCTTGGGTTCTCTGTTACTATTGGCCCCCCTGCAGGATCCCCACTCTGATGGCAGCCTACTTATAGGGGCAGTGGAGGGCAATGTTGGTCCCGAGAACTGTTACCTATTTAAATTGCTCCTAATTCTTATCCTACAGTGACCTAAAACCTGACAACGTGTTGGTGGACAGATACGGCCATATCAAGATCTGCGACTTTGGCCTCGCCGCAGAGAACATCTTCGACCAGACAAGAACCAACGGAGTAATAGGAACCCCTGGATACCGCGCACCAGAGGTGACAACAAACATTTAAAATACAAACATATTCACCTTTAAATTAACCTTTAGTCTCATGCAGAAATATTCGGAGACAATTTGCAATTGGTCTTCATTTTGAATGATTTAGCTTTTTGTTCAGCTGCTCTCTATTTTGGAGTTCCAGCAGCTATCCGGTTGCTAGGGCTCAATTGAACTTAGCTACCAGGTGCTGAATTGAATGAGAGCCTGGGAAATGAAAATGAATGGGCCTGAATATAAAGATAAATAATAAATGTTTCAGTAACAACAAAACTGTAGCCTTACACTGCAATATGATTTTGGCTGAAGGGGGTCATTAACCCCATCTGAATGCTGGAGAGAAAGGCAAATAATTGAAAAATTATAAAAGATAAAAAACTAAGACCAAGGCAAAGGTTGCTAAGAATGTGACGTTTTATAACATACTAAGAGTTGACCTGAAGGGGAAAAACAACCCATTTAAATGAGAACAGCATCTCTGATAATACCACACGTATTTGATCTGTGCTCATTTAATATTAATTAATATTATTAATATATTAATTAATAGTAATACAGAAGTTAAATGTAATCCATCTGCAATTTAATATGGAAATAACATGTTATTTTATGTTCTGCAAGTACCCTATCAAGTTCATGACTCATGTTTTCTCTGTAATCATTTTGTTTCATAGGTTCTATCAAAGGCAGAGTATAACGCAGGCGTGGATTGGTGGTCTTTTGGGATTACCATGTACCAAATGGCCACGGGCAGCTTGCCATTTTCACCATCAGGCAGTATTTTAAGGCAATTCTTTGCAATAAAGAAGAATACGCCGTATTACCCATATTATATGAGCAAGGAAATGCTGGACCTCCTGCCAAAGGTAAATATCCAGAGCCAGATTTACATAGCAGACGCCCCTCAGATTTTCATCCTTCATCATCATTCATCTTTTTCACCAGAGCAATGGGGATTGGCGCACAGGAAATTTAAAAAAACTATTGTATCTCATGCGCATCCCCAGTGTTTCTGAATCATTGTGGGTGTGGTTGGGCAGCACGCCGCCCCCTAAAATCCTGCCACCCTAGGCCCGGGCCTTGGTGGCCTCTCTACAAATCCAGGCCTGTTAATATCACCCAAAGAACAATTACAGATCAATTAGTATAGTGTGTGTATATATATATATTAGTGCTAGGAGGTACATGACATAGCACCTGCAATATTAGAATTCATGTTTCTTTTTAGCTTTTGGAGATGGATGAGAATCAGCGGATCGGTGTCAACGGAAACATCAGGGAGCACGCTTTCTACAGCACAGTGAAGTGGGAAGAGCTGGAGAACCGGAGAGTGAAGACCCCTTTCCAGCCAGGAATGGTAAATACATGTGCTATATATGATACATCCACCCACTCTCACACATTGGGTTGGGCTTCACTTAGATAATAAAACATATTGCTAACAGTAACTTTCCCAAAGTTCTAGTAGTATCCAAGACTGATAAAACACAATTCACCTTCAGACTTCACCCAAACTGGACTTCAGCTTGGTCTCCACTGTGGTAATCACTGTAACAAGGACAGATAATCACGTGTCCATAGTGAGGTTAATGGGTCCCTTATTCATTTATTAACAGTTACCTTTTTCAATAGCTCATTCCTTGGCCCTCAGAAACTTTTTGTAATTTTATATCTAGTATAGGTAAATCTAAAAAACAACTGGACTTGCTGAGCTGAAGATATTTCACTACTCATCCGAGCAGCTTCTTCAGCTCTTCAATGATTACTCAGCAAGTCCAGTTGTCATTTAGATTTACCTATACTAGATATACCATGACCTGGATGAATGAAAATCTTCATAGTCTTTTTGTAATTTTATTTCCAAAATAAAGTTGTTGGGTTTTGGTGGATAGTGATAGTCTGATTTTAACTTTCCCTGCTTCTCATTTTTCTGGGCATTAATATCTGAATCCAGTAATCACTTTTTACAGATAATTAAAGCCACATATTAAGTTACGACTTATCTTGAGTGAAATAAAGTATGTAAGAAGCACCTTGTTTCCTTTCATATAGCCATCAGCAGATGACTTCACTGAAATCCCGCTGTCATTCTCCTCTCAAATTCGGAACGAGGAAACCAACTTGGCAGATTTCTCCCACGTGGATCCCAGCTGGAGTTGGCAGGAGTAAGGCATTGGTTCTAATATGGGAAAACATCAATACTGCCTGGACAATACAACAACCTGGGCCAATTGACATCATACCCTCTATGGCAAGCTGCACCTCTCAACAACTCATCCACCTGCGTCTGCCATCAATGTCGCCACCACACGGGATCCCTGGCTTTGACTTGGAGAAGAGAAAAAGAAAGAATGGAAGAGTTAACCATCGTGAGTATAAATGTTAGATGAAATGAGACAGTGTAGAGTAATGTAAAAGATTAGGCTGGTTTTAGGTCTTTAGATAAAATGTTATACAATAGTTTATGGACAGGATAATAGATATTATATAACTATTGACAGGCAAGCATCTAGAATAAGGTAGAAAAGAAAACATATGCTCTATAGAAACTTCTCTTAAAATACATCTAAAATCATTTTCTTTTAGGGAAGGAAGGGCGGGTTGTTATCACTCAGCAGCCGCTGAGCTCCCTAATGGTAAGTAGTGGTAAGTATACCCCCTGGAGACTTGATTATATGGGGGTTTATTGTTATCACCTTACCATTGTATATATATATATATATATGTCTGTATGTGTTTGAGATTGAGTGTGTGTGTGTGTATGTGTGAGAGTGAGTGTGTGTATGTGTTAGAGTGAGTGTGTGTGTGTGAGAGTGAGTGTGTGTTAGAGTGAGTGTGTGTGTATGTGTTAGAGTGAGTGTGTGTGAGAGTGAGTGTGTGTGAGAGTGAGTGTGCATGTGTATGTGTGAGAGTGAGTGTGTGTGAGAGTGAGTGTGTGTGAGAGTGTGTGTGTGTGTGTGTGAGAGTGAGTGTGTGTGTATGTGTGAGTGTGTGTGTGTCTGTGTGTGTGAGAGAGAGAGTGTGTGAGTGTATGTGTGTGTAAGAGAGAGAGAGTGTATGTGTGTGTGAGAGTGTGTGTGTGCATCAGTTGAATTAGCTATTTGCAATGCTCACCCATTCCTTGAACAGGAGAACACTGAGTTGAATTCCCTTTTGGAATCCGCAGGCATTTCTGTATTGGAAATGACCTGTTCTCCCTTTCAAGGAATCAGTCACTAGTATCAGGTTATTTTTATAACCTGGTGCTTCATTAATGGCATGCCAATACGGGAGCAATAGAATTGAACCCGTACACTCCCTATGTGGCATTGTATTTCCTTTACAAGGCTACTGTCGATCCAGGGACATGTCCGATTGCCATTTTGGAGTCAGGAAGGAATTTTTTTCCCCTTCTGAGGCAGATTGGAGACCGCCTCAGAAGGGGGTTTTTTGCCTTCCTCTGGATCATCTAAATTTATTTAATTGCAAATAATTGCCCATTAAAATATAAATATAACCTAAATACAACCCCATGAAAATGGAAAAGGCATGTCAAAAACTAAATTAAATAAGGATGTCCCAGGTTGACTTTTATAAACCATTAGTTAGAGGGGAGCAGGGTTCTTGGAGAGGCTACTAAAAGAAGAACTTAATAATTATAGCATGTGTGATATTCTGGAATGTGTATGAATGTTGTATGGTTGTGTGTGTGAATGTGAATATTGGCTCTGTTGTAACAACTAGTCCAAAAAACCCAGGTCCATATTAAGAATAAATTGCAGGTCAGCTCAAGGATGGGGGGAAAGGTTCATAAACAGACTGGGCAGAGGTGTATGACCCAAAATGCCAACTAGGAACAAACGTATTCTTACCATAGTCATATGTGGTCAGCTTAATAGGTCCATCATGATTCCTGTATCAGTACTGTGTATATATCATCTAAACCTAAAAATCAAAATTTTAAACTAAATCTAAATATGTTTGAGTAAAAGTAAATCTAAATATGTAAAAGCCAATGATGTGTGTGTGTGTGACTAGTCAGATACCTCTCAGTATTTGCTGAAGAGGAAAGGTCCCATGACAGTTTATGTCACTCCATGCAGGACCAGAGAGGAAACTATTGCAGCAAGTGATAGGGTGAGCCATTTGCTGCAATAGATGTGTGAATGGACAGTAACAAGAGTTGAAGCCTTGACGTGGCGTTACTGCTCACATGGGTAACCATGTGCTAATTCAACCACTTGTGAGACTTGATTCTAACATGTTATTATTAATAGTATGCAAATTGCCTTCACCTCCTACTACTTAATATATTCCAGCTTTGTGCAGTGTTCATGAGTCATTCTGATCTATTCTTTTCAGTTTTCATGGTGGAAGTGGTGGAATATATATATATGAGTAACAGGGCTTTACAGCTCCAGCAGATCGTAACCAGAGAGCACTGTGCTTATTGCTGCTCGGAGGCTGCACAACAAGCTCTAACATTTAGGAGGAAAACTGATCCTTGTCTGTGTGATGTAATAGATTTGATTGTGACCTTAGATTGTAAGCTCTGTTGGGGAAGGGACTGATGGGAATGATGTATAATCTCTGTAAAGGCTGCTGATTATTTCAGCATGTTGTCAATAAAGGATGATGATAACAATATAGTTATCCATCTCCCCACAGGTGTTTCCAAGAATAACCATCGAAAAGGTAAGAGGCACACCAGTGACATTGTTTAAGCATCTGCACGGCATTACTCACCCCGCACCTTTCACAATAGAAGTTTGGAGTCTAGATATTGTACTAATGAGCAAATAAAAATAATAGAAATAAACACATTCAACACTCATAACTGGATTACATGAACCTGTTTGATTTTGTTTGTGATGATCTGATGCTTGAGCTTGATGGATCTGAATCTACCATAAAACACATTTTGTATCTTGCTATGTGGGAAGCATTTGGGAACAAATACACATAGACAGAAATTGATTGGGGTACATACACATGCACATACGTGTTGGTTAATGCATCCAATAACATAGGGTTATCTTTTAGTTGGGAGGTGAGTGGAGGTAGCCACTGTACAATTGTGATACCGGTGTCACATTTCTGCAGTTGTGTGAGCTTTGTGTTATATCTCCTGCCCCAGCACTAGAGATATTCAAATTTACATTAGAATAGGTTTTGTTAAAATTTGAATGTGAAAACTCGAAAATTCTCATTTATTATTCAACCCTTGATAAATCTGCCCCTAAATGAACCCAATAGGCTGGTTTTTGCTTCCAATAAGGGTTAATTATATCTTAGTTTGGATCAAGTACAAGATACTGTTTTATTATTTCAGAGAAAAAGGAAATCATTTAAAATAGAGTCTATGGGAGACAGCATTTCTGTAACTGAAAGCTTTCTGGATAATGGGTTTCCAGATAACGGATCCCATAACTGTACTGTGCAGGTGCAAGTCTACAGTGCCGATTTTTTTTTTTTTGTCAAATTCGTGATTGCGTTTCTTTCCACGGAGAAAAAACAAACCACAATTATTAATATCATGAGTTTGTTACAAAATGTCCAAAAAGAAAGGAACCACCAGAAGAGTTATTGCAGTCGCACAATCTAATATTTATAAATCAAAAGTCATTTGTGTGGACAAAAGTAAAAAAACAAAACTGGAAAATGTATCAATTCAATTCATGTGAGAAATTCATAGGGATTCAAATAAAGTTCATGTGATAAAAAGAAACTGTTGTTTGTGGTCATTGAATCAATTGTGCAAATTATTTAAATATAAAATACGCCCCTGCTTCTTATTGTAACTCCACCGGAAAAAAAATGCTTTGTAAGGCTACAAACTGTATTATTGCTACTTTTTATTGTTCATCCTTCTATTCAGGCCCTCTTCTGTTCATATTCCAGGCTCTTATTCAGATCAATACATAGTTGATAGGGTAATTTAGACTTTAGCAACCGGATTGCTGAAATTGCAAACTGGAGAGCTGCTGAATAAAAAAAGCTAAATAACTCAAAAACTACAAATAATAAAAGCTAATTACAAATTGTCTCAGAATATCATGCTCTATATCATACTAACAGTTAAGTTAAAGGTGAACAACCCTTTTCAGATACATGAAAGTTTTTAAATGGGTCTCTGTTGTGCCACATTTGCTATAATATATTGTAGTATATTTAGTAACAGTGTAAGGAACCAAAAGACTCCAGCCCAGTGAAATGTATTACTCGCCCACCCTATAGCACAGAGTTGGGTAAAACACTAAGCGCAGATTCACGAAGCGCTGAATTTGCGCTAGCGTCCGCTTTGCTCACATTGCAACACTTCATCAGGTTTAGATTCGCCAGGACAATGCTAATTCACTAAATCCAAAGTTGCGTCCAGGGCACCGAACGCTTGTGAAGTAGCATTAGCGTTACTGCGGCAAGCGAAACAAACTATTTTTTGTGGAAGTCCTATCTACTCTATTGCACTTCGCCTGGTCTGAGGTGGCGAAGGCAAGTCTGGCGCAAGAGGCAACGTTCAGTAAAATACAGATCTTAGTGAATTTGCGTAGTTACGTACCTTCGCCAGGTGTAAGGGAGCAAATTACCAGGTGTAAGGGAGTCTATCTCCTTCTCTAGCAAAGTTACGCCTGCACCCGTTCGAAGTAACGAATTATGTCACAACAGGGTCGGACTGGGGGGCTTGGGGCCCACCAGGGCTACTGCCCCAGGGCCCCCTTCGGCTTTTCGGAGCGCCATGTCGCATTTGTCCATGGGGTTTCTAAGTATGCGTGCAGCGTGACATCAGTGCGCTCGCGCAAAATTTTCAATTCACCGCGACCCCCGACAAAGAGGGGTTGCGCCACTTAGAAGTGGATCTGGGCTGGCCCACTGTGTCACACTGGTGAATTTTTCGCTAACGTTGGTCACTTCGCCCTTTAGTAAATAAAAACACTAAGTTTGCCCATTTGCAGTAACCCATAGCAACCAATCAGCAGGTAGCATTAACTGCCAGTCATTTTAGTGCAATGGCACACCAGGAGATGAATTGCCAGTGATAAATCTCTTCTACTGTGGGCGACTTATCTCCAGTAAAAGCTTTCCCATAGGCAATAATGTGAATTGCTGGTGATATACCCCGTGTAGCTTCAGTCTTCCAAATTTGAAGTTTCTGCTTGAGTCCCCCACACACCAGTGAGAGAATGGCTGGGGAAAGTGGAATTCTTTAGAACTATAGAAGAAGCAGACCCCTCATTATGTGCCCCCTTGTGGCTGCGGAGTTTATAGTTACGCCACTGCCTTGACATAATTTTTTATGTTTGTTTGTTTAATGATGTTGATATACATACAAATAAAATGGGATGAACCTCTGCATCTCATTCCCTTGTGATCCCCTTGGGTATGAAAATTGTCCATATTTGGAGATACTGAAGTGGTTTCATTACCTAAAGGTAATGGATTTGAGAATATCCTCAGGGCATTCCTGACCCAATTACTATCACTATCCCTTCTGCCTGCCCAGTATTATACTGCAATGTGAGATTTCAATGCCACCAGCTTAATTGGCGAATAGTATCTAGAGATGGAAAGAATCTATCATTTTTGGATTTTGCCAACATGGAACTGAATTGAAGCCCTTGTTTGCATATTCAAATGTAAGAACATTTAAAAAACGGAATATATTATTAGCAAAAACTTGTCATATTCAGTTGTCCAGTGCAGTTAAGCCACATGACTTTATGGTTTGGATTCTGTATGAATCTTGCAAAAAAATGCTAGGATTCAGCCAGATCCCAAACATATCCATAATCAGGTGCATCCCTATTAAATATATCTTTGGTGACATATATCTAGTAACTTGGATAATAGATGCGGCTTTAACTTAACTATTAGTATGTTATAGAATGTGCCATTTTTAGCCACTTTTCAAATGGTCTTCTTTTTGTGTTTTATTTGCCACCTTCCTGTCAAATGGGGGTCAGTGAACCCATCAACAACAATCATACTGTTCTGTTAGGATTCAATTTTATTGTTATTGTTACATTTAATTGTGTATTTTTCTGTTCAGACCCTCTCCAAACACTTTCCAAACATACCAGGTTATAATGGTATATAGAACCCCAGAAAGCAGCTTCTGAAACTCTAAACTAGAGAGCTGCTTAATAAAACTACATCATTCAAAAAAATCTTCATCCCAGAAATGTATGATGATATTCTCTGCATTCTAGAATTACATTTGGAACATATTTTATGCATAATGCTGTACAGGTTTGGGACTGGTTTTCGCGACCTGGGGGTCTTCCGGATAAGGGATCTTTCCATAATCTGGCTCCTCCTACCTTAAGTCTACTAAAAAAGACAATTTAAACATTAAATTAACCCAATAAGAATGTTTTGCTTCCAATGAGGATTAATTAAATACTAACTGGGATAAAGTACAAGTTATTGTTTAATTATTACAGAGAAAATGGAAATCATTTGAATAATTTTAAAATGGAGTCTATGGGAGATGGCCTTCCTGTACTTCGGAACTTTCTCAACAATGGGTTTTCAGATAATGTATCTATCTTTTTAAAGTAGTCATTTCTTCCTGTACATTCACCAGTCCCCTAAACAAGAGATGTTCTATGTATCACTCAGCAGGAGCACTGGGATAAAGGCTAGAACTGCAGGCTGCCTTTAAACACAAACATGAATCATTCTTTAAATAATTTGATGCAGGAAGAGTTTAACCTTTTCAAAAACCTGAAACCAATCATTGTGTAGCTGAGCCTTTAAATAAATAAATCATTTGCTAAGTAACTCAAATAGAAAATGTTTGAATTGATGTAAGATTCAAGGACAGCAAAAGAGAGAAAACAAAAGCAGATTCCTCTTGTAAAGTGGACAGACTATGCTACTGGTGATTGGCCTAAGTTGCCTGGTTGGACTGGGGGTCATGGTGATCCTGCTTGGTGTACTTTCCAGGTATATGTTTTTAACTAAGAGGCAGGCAGAGAACAGAAATAGAGATGATGAAGAGGAGGATGTTTTTGGAGACTTCTGGGAGTCCCATCCTGGGGGTACACAGCTGATCTACAAACCCTCTGCTCTTGCTAACTGGTTGCTGAGAGATCTTCAACGTCAGTCATTGCTACAATCAACGGATTGGTGGATGAGGAAATGGCCTCATATTCAGACAATTATTCAGAACTTGCTCCCGGCTGACAAGATATTGGAGTTGGCCCGGGATCATCTGCAGCTGGCTGATGGCGGAATAGTTGCCTTGGACTGGGTAGTTGGACCAAGAGGTATTTTAGGAACTAGAAGAGGCACCAATACAGCCGGAAGCCCACCGTTGCTCTTTATCATTCCAAACCCATTTGGAAAGTTGACAAAAAACACTGAGCAATTTTGCCTTCGGGCATTAGAAAAAGGCTTTTACCCAGTAATTTTTAATAGGAGAGGGCAGAATGGCTGCCCCTTGGTTACAGTGAAGCTCCAAGCTTTTGGGGAGCCAGCAGATCTGAAAGAGGCTGTGAGTTATGTACGTTTTAGGCACCCATCCTCCTTGTTGTTTCTGATCAGTGAAGGGTTAGGATCAGGACTTCTGCTTTCCTACCTGGGGGAATGTGGTTCCTCCAGCTACATCACAGCGGCCTCATGCATTTCTCCAGTCTTTCGTTGCCAGGAATGGTTTGAGACTGGGCTACCATGGCTGTATGACTGCCTCCTGCTTCTCTATCAGAAATTCCATCTCAGTAGGTAGGTGCATTAACGGAAAGAATACATTATGGGTGCATTTTCTTTGGTCAGCATTATTTTTAGCAAAACAAATAGAATAGTTTTTACTCGTATATAGTTTTTAGTAATAGTTTGTAATGTAATAGTTTGTAATGTAAAAGTTTTTACTCAAGATGTTACTAATCTTCAAGTTCTCAACACACAGACGATCTTTCACTTTGACCCATTGCTTATAAACAGTACTGAATGGGGAAGGAATTATTTCTATAATTCTATAGAGCTTGTCATCAACCTGTTGCTTATTTGGCTCTGTTGTATATATGTATACAGTAAACTGCACATTCAATATATGCCTGACTATGCAAACATAGATACCCTAGACTAGAGACAGGTGAAATTGCAACCATTTCTATGCTGTAGTGGCATATTTGCCATGGAAACCATGGGCATAGAGAGCATGTTGATGGTTACCTTGGACACTACTACCACTGTGTCCATTACCACAAAGGAAATAATTTGTCATCGTGGTCAACTATGATTTAAATGGTTGTGGAACCCACTTCCATGGAAACAATGGTGAGAGGTTGGTGACCATACTGAAGGCCATTCTTCTCCTTAAAGGGCATGTACAGTCTAAAATAGAATAAGGCTAGAAATGTTGTATTTTGTATACTAAATATAAACATGAACTTACTGCACCACAAGCCTAATCAAACAAATGATTTATGCTTTCAAAGTTGGCTACAGGGGGTCACCATCTTGTAACTTTGTTAAACATCTTTGCAAGACTAAGACTGTGCACATGCTCAGTGTGGTCTGGGCTGCTTAGGGATCGTCATAAACAAAGCTGCTTGAGTTCTGCATGGCTGGGAAGTAAGGCGGGGGCTCCCCCTGCTGTTCATAAGTATGATTGTTTCCCTGCTCAGCAGTTAGGGACGATCTGACAATTCCTATCCACAGCAGTAAATAAAGGGGAAATTTCACTGCATACAGTCAGGTTTCTTATAAAAACGGTACACATTTTTTAATTAAAGTATATTGGAGATAGGTTTCTTTAAAGCAAGTAACAATGGGATTTTATTTTTTTGCCTTACATGCCCTTTAAGAAAGCACTGGTAAGAACCCATCTACAATATACAGTTTAGTTTTGGTTTCCAGTGCTCAATAGTGACATTATATTAATAGAGAAAGTCCATACAAGAGGGACTAAGTGGATAAAGGTTTGTGAAGGTGATGGGCTGATCTAAAGTCAATGGTATCATTACTATCATTTCTTACCTATGGTTGTTTTCTTTATTGCAGATATTCCACAGCCCTGGCAGATGTTTTCCCCATGGAGAGAGTTTTGAAGAGCAGTTCATTACAGGAGCTCCACCAAGTACTATTTTGCCAGTGCAAAGGTGAAAACATTAGCTGGGATGAATATTGGGAACACAATGACCCCCTGCGGGACGTGGATGAAGTTGCTGTGCCTGTCATGTGCATCTGTAGCACAGATGATCCCATTCGAGGACCTGCTGAGAAGACGCTTCCCATTGAGCTTTTCAGGACAAACCCATATTTTTTTTTGTCGCTGACGCATTATGGAGGACACTGTGGTTTTCTTACAAAGTCAGATGTATCGTGGAGCCACAAGGTTACTTTAGACTATTTTAGCTCTATAACAGAGTTCTTTCAGATAGAAGAGAAAGCAAGTGTCCTGCCTAGAGGTCGCAGTTCTGTCACGATAAACCGGCGAAGAAGAGAAACGCTGCAAAGGCGCGATAGGTCTGTCACTGATCTACATGAAATGTTTAGTTGGAAAAGGTCCTATACCAGGTGACATATTATAGTAAGAGACGGTATGATCCAACAATAAACAGAAACGGGTTAAAAAGGAGACAAGCCTGACGCATTACATGCATAAGCTAGAGATTTGTCATAATAAAGAGCTGTCCAGCTTAGGCACACAATTTGTCACCCTTCTCTCATTTTTTGACATATTTAAACAAATTGTGAGATTATACTGGTGTGTCTGCTTCCTATAAATATTCCAAAAATATTTTTGTTTCCTCCTTGAATTGCCCATCATGGCACATGTTGGGTGAGAAACGAATACATAAATACACCTGGTGATAATGCAATTTAAAAGGCAAACTATCACTCCACGGTAAAACAGACTCCTCCCACATTTGCAGTGGCAGGGTGGATCGCAAAACTTTCAGACAGTCGTATTCACCAGCACGTCACTAAGCCAAATCAAACCAACTTGTGTTTCAATTTATACTAAAACCATTCCATACACAAAAAATAGATATGAATTTAATATTTAACTTAATACAGGAATGCGATCTGTTATCCAGAAAACTCCAAATTACATAGACTCCATTTTATATGAATAATTATTTTTACTTTGCTGTAGGGCACCAGTGTTATCCACATTGTCACCCTGTTGCCTACAAGTATATTTATTGTAAGTAAGGAGACTCCTGAGGTCATTGTTTTTTATTTGCAGCTTCACACTATGGAAATTTACATTATTGACTGCCTCCGTCCTCTTCAAATGTCCTATATTGCACAAGAAATATTTAATTCTATAGTTCTGTTGAACACTGCCTGGCATTTGATCCCCGTTTAGATTTCTGCCTGGAGTGTTGTGGACATAATAGTTAGAAATTTGGCCATGTCCTTTAGTACCTCTTAATACACAAGCAGTCAGCAAACCTAATGCCTTTCACTGCAAATTGCGAAGAATAATATTTTTGGGAAAAAACGATACAGGGGCTCTGGGTCCTTCTATTGCAGCACCATGCTGGGATTCCCAGTCATCTCAAGGATAGACATGGATGCAGATTTAACAAGACTTCAATTTCAAATAAAAAAAAAAACTTCTCAATTGCAAGAATATTTTCAACCCCCCCAAACCTGTTGAAACACACACTAAAATCACATTCTGTGCATGAATTTTCAATGAGTCTGCAAAACCTCAAATCTCTTTTTAAAAACTTAAATGTGATAATAGCTGGAATTTATAAAATATAGCTCCCATGTACTTCGACGGCAGTTCACCAGGCTTGTGTTTGTAACTCTTGATATTAAAGGGCATGTAAAGTCTAAAATAAAATAATTGTTAGTCATTGTTATAACTAACAATGAACCCATGGTGGATACACCTATCTATACGTCTCTCCAAATTTCTTCCATCGGCTTTGTTGCTGTTGTACCAAACCAAAGTACAAAAAAAACAGGCTAAATATTTGGGGCTATATCATGGCGTCTGCACCTGAAAAAAGGAGGGACATTCTGCACCATGTAATAAAGTGTTTTATACTTTAACTGGTTGGAGTTCTTGCCACTTAGGGAAAAAAACATTGAACATGGGGAGTCACATTTATCAAGGGTCAAAATTTGAATTCATGTTTTTCTTAAAACTACCATACGCTCCCATAATTTGAACAATCAAAATTTATTAATAAAATCACATTTTATGAACTCCGACTAATTGAATTGACCCGAAAACTCGAATTCGATTTAAAAAAAATTATTTATTTTGCCAAAAAAAAACTAGAATGTGAGGAAGGCTGCAAACATCACCAAATTGATCCCTGGACCTCTCCTATTGACTTATACAGTAATTCGGTAGGTTTAAGGTGGCGAATAGTCGTATTCGAGTTCTTAAAGGGCCAGAATGTGATAAATCTCAAAATTAAAATTGAATTGAGTTTGGATAATTCACAATTTGCGAGTTTTGACCAAAAAAAAAAAATTTACAATTTCACTTAGACCCTTCAAAAAATTCGTTGTTTTCAGATAGATCATCAGAAATAATGACTTTTTCCAATGACTTTCTATTTTCGATGTGTAACTGTATTTCTAATATTAAAGTGTCATTGTTCACCTTCTGGAGCAGCTCTGAGGGGGGGGTCGCCGACCCTGCAAACTATTTTAAATGGATACATTTAGTTGATACATTTCTTATCTTTGTCCCTGCTGAGCAGAATCTCTGGGTTTCATTACAGGCAGCTGTTAGAATTGATACAATAGTTACTAATACTCCAGAGATACTGCTGAGAAATGTATCAACTAAATGTTGCAGAATTGTAACAGTTTAGAGTCTGTGCCTGAATTACTGAAACACCAGAGACACGAACATTCAACTTTAAACTTTTTGAGAAAACAGAAAAAAATATTGGAAAGTAATTGAAAAACGTCGTTATTTCCAGGGAATCTGAAAACAATTGAACTGAAATATGTGTTTGGAAGGTGAACTCCCCCTTTAATAAATCTTCCCACAGTGTGTAATGTGGTTATGCACAAAAATGTGTGGCTTTTGCCCTAATGCATTTGGGGTAATTATCCACCTGTCACAGCTTCTCATAGAGACGTAGAGGAAAAGAAGACGCGCAGTGCCCATCTGCAGCCCTTAGTTTGTGCTTTTAGCCTACACAGCCTGCTGGTGAGACTGAGGCATCATACATTTGTACCTTATAGGTATTGACAATGAACACTTTTGTCATTGTGATTTTGTAGTAACAAAACAAAGCAGCGGACCCACAATGTGTACTAAAATTACTTTATTACAGTTGATTTTTTTTTTTTTAACATTTCCTTTGCTATGGTACAAAGGATAATTACAAACAAAATATTACATAGGATTTATTTTCTTTCCTTTTTCTGACAACTCCGTAACAGCTTTAAATGCACAATCTATACAATTAATACAGGTTATACAATATATTGTGAGAAGAATACCAGAATACTGACATTACACTGTACAAATGAAACCCTCGCTGTACAAGAGCTCAGTGGGCTCACTCCCTGCAAATACCTTGCACACCCGCAGAAACAGCTAGAGAGGATGCCAATGGGTCCAGGGACTGTGCTCATTGGGTGTCATTACAAGACATTTTGAGGGTTACCATAAAACAATCCCGGGATTAAGAAGCTGTGAAGAGTCTATAGCACATCTATTCCGATTTATTTTGTCCCTCGTGGCTTTGTTGGGATAAGGAATAAAAACTGCAGTGATGGCGTCACTGTGCCAGATGCAAATATGTGACCATGAGCAAAATGCAAAGCTGGGAGTATGTGTATAGTTGTCACTGTATGAAATAGAAAAATAGAATTGAATCTGCTCGGTACCGAGGGACGCTCTTGTGGCTACAATCGTGGCCTTGAGGACGTTTTTGCTATGTAAAGAGGATATAAGGCACGGCAGTGGGGGGTCATTAAGCGACACTCTTGCATCACGCAATACAAAACTGCACCCTGTAGAGCGTTCACTATAAAAGACCAGATCAAAATGGAATAGAACGTTGCACCTTTTAACTCCCACTGAATTAATCTGGGTCTTAGAAGTACAACATATTAAAGGTGTTCCCTGTTGGTCGGAAAGGATTTCCCTCTCTAAACACCATCACTTCCCGAGGGAGGCTGAAATCTTCATAAATAAACGCAGAGGTGAATGTATTCCTGATATCCGTAGCCTTGGCTGATGCACTGTGCAAATATATAGTGAATAAAGTACCCCCCTTGTAAAATATAAGGATATTATGTTACCGAGGAGTTTCATGACCATATAAAAACACGAGGCCGAAGGCCGAGTGTTTTTATACAGGTCATGGAACTCCGAGGTAACTTCTAATATCCTCATATTTTACAACTGGGGGTACTTTATTTATTATAATACACAAATTTAAGTAAGTCATGTGACAGAAATTACATCAGAACTCACCGTTTATAAGGATATAATTTACAGGATATTCATAGCTTTTGTGTATTATATATATATATATAATATATACTACAGAAGCTGGAGAAGGATAACCAGATACCAGCTAGGTCTGTGTGCCCCACTGCTTCTATATTTAGGGCTATGACACCCATCAATTTGATTTGCTGCAATCTTTTCATTCAAAATACCTTATATATCGGGGAATTGCTTTCTGACACCCATAAAGTGTATCAGGACACCAGGCTGTAGGCTCTGTGTTTCCCCATACATTATAATGACAGGAGGAATTCCTGGGAAGGTTGCAGAAAGCAAATTGATGTGTACGGGTTATTTATCATCTAGAAATGGTTATACTGAAGGATCTTATTTGCTGGAATGCATCAAATCGGAGTGGTAACTTTGGATTTTGAGCAACCAGTATAACTGTGAAACTGCAGCATGAAAGGACCTGAGCATTTAATGCCACAATAACAAACTCATCACATGAGTAAGAAAAGACGTGCTTTTAAGGCTTTCAAGTTAGCTGGTACAGCCGAAACATTTATAAGGTACAAGGAGGCCAATAAATCATGCAAAGAAGCTATAAGGCAAGCTAAAATTGCTATAGAAAAGGATATTGCAGCAAGCAGTAAAAAAAATCCAAAATTATTTTTTAAATATGTCAATAGTAAAAAAATGAAGCAGGAAGGGGTGGGACCCTTACTATCAGAGGGGGGTCAGCTGGTTGATGAAAACAAAATAAAAGCGCAGATTCTGAACTCGTATTTTTCATCTGTCTACACAAATGAAGAACCAGTAAGTGAAGGTTTCCTTCTTAACACTCCCAATTCTAGTAATACAACTAATGATGCATGGTTCACACATGAAGAAATTCAAAAGAGACTTGAACATGTTAAGATTAACAAAGGTCCAGGGCCAGATGGTATTCATCCCAGGGTAATTAGCGAGCTTAGCTCTGTGATTGCCAAACCTCTTTACTTAATTTTTCAGGATTCATTGAGATCTGGCATTGTGCCGATAGACTGGCGAATTGCTAATGTGGTGCCTCTATTCAAAAAAGGATCCCGTTCTCAGCCTCAAAACTATAGGCCAGTTAGTCTGACGTCAGTATTAGGAAAGCTTTTCGAAGGGTTATTAAAGGATAAGATACTGGACTTCATAGAAAATCATAATACTATGAGTTTGTGCCAGCATGGTTTTATGCGTAATAGATCTTGCCAGACTAACTTAATTTCTTTTTACGAGAATGTAAGTAGAGACCTCGATTCTGGGATGGCAGTGGATGTGATTTACTTAGACTTTGCTAAAGCATTTGATACAGTGCCACACAAAAGGTTACTGGTTAAATTAAGGAATGTTGGCCTGGAACATAGTATTTGTACCTGGATAGAGAACTGGCTAAAAGATAGACTACAAAGAGTGGTGGTAAATGGAACATTTTCTAATTGGACCAGTGTTGTTAGTGGAGTACCGCAGGGCTCTGTACTAGGTCCCTTGCTTTTCAACTTGTTTATTAATGACCTGGAGGTGGGCATTGAAAGTACTGTTTCTATTTTTGCAGATGATACTAAATTGTGCAGAACTATAGGTTCCATGCAGGATGCTGCCACTTTGCAAAGTGATCTGTCTAAACTGGAAAACTGGGCAGCAAACTGGAAAATGAGGTTCAACGTTGATAAATGCAAGGTTATGCACTTTGGCAAAAATAATATAAATGCAAGTTATACACTAAATGGCAGTGTGTTGGGAGTTTCCTTAAATGAAAAGGATCTAGGGGTCTTTGTAGATAACACGTTGTCTAATTCTGGGCAGTGTCATTCTGTGGCTACTAAAGCAAATAAAGTTCTGTCTTGCATAAAAAAGGGCATTAACTCAAGGGATGAAAACATAATTATGCCTCTTTATAGGTCCTTGGTGAGGCCTCATCTGGAGTATGCAGTGCAGTTTTGGACTCCAGTCCTTAAGAGGGATATAAATGAGCTGGAGAGAGTGCAGAGACGTGCAACTAAATTGGTTAGAGGGACGGAAGACTTAAATTATGAGGGTAGACTGTCAAGGTTGGGGTTGTTTTCTCTGGAAAAAAGGCGCTTGCGAGGGGACATGATTACACTTTACAAGTACATTAGAGGACATTATAGACAAATGGCAGGGGACCTTTTTACCCATAAAGTGGATCACCGTACCAGAGGCCACCCCTTTAGACTAGAAGAAAAGAACTTTCATTTGAAGCAACGTAGAGGGTTCTTCACAGTCAGGATAGTGAGGTTGTGGAATGCACTGCCGGGTGATGTTGTGATGGCTGATTCAGTTAATGCCTTTAAGAATGGCTTGGATGATTTTTTGGACAGACATAATATCCAAGGCTATTGTGATACTAAACTCTATAGTTAGTATAGGTATGGGTATATAGAATTTTAATTAAAAGTAGGGAGGGGTGTGTGTATGGATGATGGGTTTTCATTTGGAGGGGTTGAACTTGATGGACTTTGTCTTTTTTCAACCCAATTTAACTATGTAACTATGTAACTAACTATGTAACATTGCTGAAAACCTAATTTAATGCTGGGGAGCCCACCTTCAATGTACAACAAGAATATGACAGCAATGAAAATAATCTGGTATTCCACTTTGGGATGAAGAGATCTCTATGATCTGCCATGCAAACCTGGGCTCTTGCTGGGGTACCAACATGCCTTGGTTTCTGCAGGTGTGCGTTTATTACCATCCTGTAAAACTAAGTTAATTGATACATTTTATTCTAATTAAAAAAAAAAAGGTTGATTTTGGCCAAAAGACCATTTTTGTCCCTATGTGGCAAGTGTACAATGTGAGAGTAGGAGTACAGATTCAGACAATATAATAATGTTTCCTTTTAACTTCAACAAAAAAAAATCAAATGTGCAAATAAAAGGGGAGAAACATGCCGGGAGCATGGAAGGAACCCTGGAAAGCAAGGAGAATGTAAGGATGAAGATAAAATAAGATGCCCAGAGACAGCAGGAATGTATTACAAAATAAAAACACATTGCTGGCCCCTCTGGAGGAGAGATTGCCCTGCCACTGCTTGGCTGCCAGATGAACCTACAACATGTTGGCGGCAGTGAAAGGAAGATCCCAGCAAATGCTAAAGAAGTACAAAAGATGCACAGGGTCATGAACCATTGCAGAAATCCAAGTTTCTAGTGCAGGGTTAATCGAAAAGAATTTGACTGCAATGTATCCCTGACCCCTCGAGAGGACACGTACCCTACACATAACAACACCACATTGCTCCTCTAACCTCTTCTGCAATCGACATATTTTGATTCTAGATTTCACATTAACAGTTTCTCCATAGGAAGCATTTCCTGATGCTGCCCCACTTAGTTGCATCTCTTAATGCAGTAGGAGCAATAGAATGGAGCAAAGACGCATTCAAAGATGCTTTTAAATGAAGGGGTGCTCTACTTCCATATTCATGATATTAGCAGTGTAAGAATTGGAGCGGCTCCTGCTATTCAGCCCAAGCTGGAAGCGTCTCCCTTCTTAGATGTATCTCACAATGTGGCAGGGGCAATAGAACTGAGCAGGGATCCATCAGAAGATGCTTCCTGATTCCATAAATTAAGCCTTTGACCTTCTAGGGTCAAACCGAAGGGGCCACTCTGGTTTGACATTCATGACTTAAAAACAGCAAATATATACAAAACATGTAAATTGAAATAGTGCTCAAAGAAAGAAGTAGGTATTTGTCCCCTTTAATCCCTTTTGCACCAGAGAGCTTGTTAAAATGTGGCGTCTATATAAGATGGTACCCTCCAGTGCAAAAAGGTTAAAGACAAAAGAACCACCAGATTAAATGAATGGAAGCAGGCCGGCTTCATTCGGTAGAGATAACTTTTTAGAATTCATATTAGTAGTTATGTTATAAAGCTCAAGCTTTTATATATATATATATATACTAGACATTAAGCCCGTTAAATTAACGGGCGCTAGAACATATGTAGTCAAACATTCGCCAGAGACGGTAAAGAGGCAAGACGCTCTGTGAGGAGCTGGTGGAAGTCTCTCTCAACCCCGACCCCCCCATTTACCTTTACTGACTGCGCCGCGGACTCCCCGGTCACACATCCCACAGCTCGAGCTGCTCCTCTGTCACATGGTGCCGGAAAATCGCTAGCGCAGGCTTCGCGAGTGTTCGCTGCACTTCGCCAGGCGAATTTTCGCCTGCGCTACGCAAATTCACTAAAGTGCGAATTTACGCTCTGGTTGGCGTCTATCTACTTCGCTAGCGTAAATTCGCCAGAGATGGTCCGTGGGGCACATGCGCAGTAGCGCAATTCCACGGACACAGGGACTGGACGCAGAGACACTTGAACTTTATTATATAGGATAGGATAGGATTGTTATTGTACCCCCAACAGTCTCCCTGTCACCTGAGACAATGTGTTTATCTCCCCCGATGCTTCCTGCTTCCCCACATCCGCCACTGCTTCTTTATCCCCCTGGTCCTACTATATCCCCTGGTCCTACTATATCCCCTGGTCCTACTATATCCCCCCCGGTCCTACTATATCCCCCCCCCTATCCTACTATATCCCCCCCGGTCCTACTATATCCCCCAGGTCCTACTATATCCCCCGGTGCAACTAGATCCCTCCAGTCCTACTATATCCCCCCCGATCCTACTATATCCCCCAGTCCTACTATATCCCCCAGGTCCTGCTATATCCCCCAGTTTTGCTAATCCCCCCGGTCCGGCTATATCCCCCCGGTCCTGCTATATCCCCCCGGTCCTGCTATATCCCCCCCCGGTCCTGCTATATCCCCCCGGTCCTGCTATATCCCCCCGGTCCTGCTATATCCCCCCCGGTCCTGCTATATCCCCCCGGTCCTGCTATATCCCCCGGTCCTGCTATATCCCCCCCGGTCCTGCTATATCCCCCCGGTCCTACTATATCCCCCCCCCGGTCCTACTATATCCCCCCGGTCCTACTATATCCCCCCAGTGCTACTATATCCCCCGGTCCTACTATATCCCCCCAGTGCTACTATATCCCCCCAATGCTACTATATCCCCCCGGTCCTACTATATCCCCCCAGTCCTACTATATCCCCCCAGTGCTACTATATCCCTGGGGCTGAGAGCTCAGGTCTCAGCCATTGTCGCTGCCAGACAACCCTTCAGCCCTCGGCCCCTGACACTGCTCATTTCCCTGAGTGTCCCTCGCCCTACACATCCCTGTCACCTCTCTCTAAATATATATATATATAGTGCCACATCCCCAGTAGTATCAGCAGCAGCAGCCGCAGGCTGCAGGCGCGGGTCTCCCTGCAGAATCCCAGACACATCCTCCTGCCGGGGCAGCTCCAGAGGGAACCGGGTCAGAACGAAAATTTTCCCTTGTAGTGCGCGGAACGTGACCATGTAGCGCCTACGCACACCACACGCGACGACGTCGGAGTCCACACACGACGTCACTCAGCGCGTGGCCATACAGTTTGCGTCTGTGAGAGAGGATTGAGCACGCCACAGATCGCACAGGGTAATTCTTTCAATCTGACTGCTGCCTGGCTGCTAGTAATCTGCAATTTAAATCTCTCCCCGGTGTCTCTCCCCGGAGCACAAACTTGAGCGCTAGGAGTGGCATTGTATAGACATTTTTCTGATTATAGTACCACAGTGCTCTCATAGAAAGTGTCCCAGCCCATTTTAAAGAAAAGAACACTGACCTGGGATAGAAATTAAGCAATTTTGTAACCCATCCCCAACTGTGAATATGTTTCATTCTCCTTTAATTATTCTTATAACAAAACACAGGGAATTGTAATGGACTCCTCTACATCATAGTCAATTGGATTTATCTGCAGGTAGAGAACCAAGCCAAACCCTCCCTCCACAGGACAATAAATGCCTGTGTGCCCCGCTCACTGATTATTCATACTTCATTGGAAACACTCAGATACAATAGAACAATAGAACCATCAGTTTAAGATCGAAAAATGATGTCAAATCTGGGAAAATGTAAAACCAGGGAAATGTGTTAAAACAACCTTTTCTTCAAGTACTCAAAGGATATAAGGCACAGCAGTCGTCTTCCATTTGAAATACAACATTTACTGTGTTAATAACAAGGAGGCATTATTATTATACTATGGGGGGCGTGTGCAAGGCCTCTCTGATAGTCACATACACAACCTAAAGCAATAAGTGATTAGTGCAGGACTGTATGAGGTGCAGACTAATTGGGACAGGCTACTTACAGACACAACGTGGCAAAATATACATCTGGTTAGTATTTAAAAACCCATGAAACTAATAATAACTAGGGATGCACTGAATCCACTATTTGGGATTCGGCCACAGCCCAGAATCCATCGCGAAAGATACGGCCGAATGCCGAACTGAATCCAAATCCTAATTTGCATATGCAAATTAGGGGTGGGAAGGGGAGACATTTTTTACTTTTGTTTTGTGACAAAAAGTTATGCAATTTCCCTCCCCACCCCTAATTTGCGTATGCAAATTAGGATTTGGTTGGGCCTGGCAGAAAGATTAGTCCGAATCCGAATCCTGCTGAAAAAGGTTGAATCCCGAACGGAATCCTGAATTCGGTGCATCCCTAATAATAACATTCTTAGAGGACAAACAGCAATTTTTGGGAACATTAGGACAAAATTGTTATATAAAATCCAGGAAAACAGTATTAGTATCAAGGAAAGCACCAATTAAAATGCATTATAAATTGGTGGGACCACAACGAATTAACATAAAATGCAGGAAAACGTAAAACCAGGGTATGTAAAATTGAGGGTTCACTGTATATAAAATGACACCAGAGCCGGGCCAAGGAGTTTGGAGTTTTTTGGAACCCGTACCCGCAACCTGCAATCCGGAACGCGGACCCGCAACCTGCATTCTTTCCCACTTGGACCAGCAACCCGACCCGCAAGTACCTTATCCGCAACCCGGACCCGCTGACCATCAAGGATCAGGAAGTGCTGACGTTGTAAACCGAAAGTGACATCATCGGAAGTAGGCGTGGTCAGAAAAACCGAAGTAAAACAGTAAGTACTGACTGTCAATGTAAACCGGAAGTGGCATCATCGGAAATAGACGGGAACAGAAAAAAGGAGTAAAAATCGCTAGTGAGAAGACCTGCGGCCCCGCAGAACCGCGTCTATACCCGCACCCAGAATTTCTGCTCGCAACCCGCAGGGTACTGCAGGTTTTTGCGGGTAACCGACCCACTGCAGGGCTCTAACTTGGGCACCCAGGACAAGGGTGTTGATGTAGGGGCCACACTTGTGACACTGCTGTAAATTTGTGCCCTAAGAATTTAGGGAATTCATTTACAAAGGCACATGACACAAGCAAGAAACGTTGATGTTGAAAAGGGGGTTGTGTATTTTATAAGAGCTGCTGTAGAGAGTCTCACCCTACAACACCCCACCACACAGGCACAATGTTATTAGGCAACATTTACAAAGGTTGACATATATTTTAGGCAATTATATTCATATATGACCTATAATATATGTTTCCACTACAAATCCAGTGAAATGATGGTATAACTCCTCCCCCACAATAGTAATGTAACTAAGAGCAGGACAAAATATTAGATACTACATGTTCATATAAACGTTAACTTCCCCTTTAAATTCTCCCCCTCTGTATGTTGTTCGTAGTAACATCTCTCTGCACTGCCCGGGGAGAAACGTTTCGTAATAAAGAGAGAGGCGGGAGCTATTAGAGGAGCTGCGGAGCCTCTCACCCGGCCATTATCTCGCAGCGATCACTGATTTCAGAAGCAGCAGCACCACAGAGCTCAGCAGCCCCATCCCGTTGTCTGACTGGGGGCGGGGTTAGGGGGGGACTGACCAAGAGACACGTCATAACAGTGCGCAGTTGTTTTCATTATACACGCAGGCCGAATAGGCGCGGCACGATCTATCCAATCAGAGGGCCACTGATGTGATAGCCTAATCTGATTGGGAGTTGGTAACATTTAGTTTGTTGCTGGCGTGGGGAGGAGACGTGTGGGTTAGATGTGATGTGACAGGGACTGGAGATGTTGTACATCCTGGTTCTGAGGGCGCTTGGAACAAATAATGGGCAGTAGTTGAAGTCAACCTCTCCTTCCCCTGTTTATATTTACACAGCCAGTGGAGATGAATAAATGTATGAAGTAAAATGGCGCAGAGGCTGTTTATTAATAGTTTAAATGGAAATATGTATTTCTTATAAGCCTCTGGTTCCCTAATAGGGTTGCTAACTGTTATCTTGTTGGTTCTTTTTACCAGACATTCTGGTAACCCCATCCCTTACTCCAAAGTGTAAACAGCTGCTACTCACAAATCCCAAAAACATGTCAGATGCAATTTTATGGCTGTAGGCTGTTCTGACTGGTTAAATAGTGTTCATTTACGTTATTCTATGACTGAACATGACTATAATTGCTATTCCATCTCTGTAACCTCAGAGCAAGCCTATGACTCTGTACTATAACATATAATATTGTCACATATTGAGCCCTATATGATTTGTATAATAAAGGATGCTGTTTGTGGGATATGTAAGTGTCTGCTATATATTATATGGAGTATGGATTAACTCTGCTGTCAAACACTGCTAATATAATAAATGTGTCTCACAAGCGACTCCCACCTCCAGTCTCAAGGTAACACAACAGTTTATCTAAATTCTGCAGAATTGTGGGGGTCAGAGTGATCAGACATGTGTATGAGGCAGTTGGCCAGTGATCTCTTTGCTTTCTCCCACCATTTCTTATTGACTGTTATACATACCCCCCAACTGTCCCGTTTTTTGCGGGACAGTCCCGCCTTCAGCTGCCTGTCCCGCTATCCCAGGTTGTGGGCTCAATATCCCGCTTCCCAGTGGCTCATGAGCTCTTCCGGTTTGTGCTTAGTGAAGTCTCGCAAGAAGAGACCACGCCTCCCTGACGCGCTACGTTGCCTCCTTTAGGCGTCAGGGGCCCCGGCAGAAGTGGGGGTGGAAGGAGCAGGAGACAGAGAGGCCGCAGTCAGACAGGAGCGAGGAGTAGAGTTATGGCTCGGCGGGCGCTGTTGGTGCTGGAGCTGTACAGCGGGGTCGGAGTAATGCACTGCGGCCTGGGAGGTAAGGGGGATTGGGTGGAACGCAGAGTGGCGCGGCAGGTAATTGGGGATTGGGTGGAGCGCACAGGGGTGCGGAAGCTGAGGTGACAGGGAAATAA
Source organism: Xenopus laevis (assembly GCF_017654675.1). NCBI lineage: Eukaryota > Metazoa > Chordata > Amphibia > Anura > Pipidae > Xenopus > Xenopus laevis. The sequence goes on from NC_054373.1 coordinate 32,013,133, forward strand.
TACAGTGAGGCCTTCCATGGAAGAGGGGCTGGGCCTGAGCCTGCACTTGTTAGTGTTTCTTTCCCAACACAGGCCGGACTTTGGGCTGAACCACTACTTTACATTCTTCCCACTAATCTCCACCCAAACCGCACTCCCTTATACTCTCTCCCTTCAGTACTTCAATCAGATCTTCAGCCTGCTGCAGCTTCTTGAGAGATCAGGAAACGCAAACTATAACTCCCAGCATTCCTCGCTGACTCCTACAAGGGGTTTAGCAGACTCAGACAAGAATGTTACTGGCCGCACTCCTGCCTGGATATGCCACTTCTTTATGTTACTACAGTGAAAGTTCTGGAGATCTAGTGCCTCAGCATCTCTGTCATGTCACTAGTTGCCTCCCCAGTCCCTTAGCTTTGTTAGTTATTATCCTATTGGTTATACAGCACTATTTGCTTTTGGCAGAAAGTAAAATCCCTTTAAAAACCCCCCATACCTACCAACTGTCCCTTTTTTAGAGGGACAGTCCCTCTTGACAGTCGTATATTGTGTGATTGTTCTTGGCTATATGCAGATCTAACCCTCCTGTGTTGTACACAGTCTTTTGTGAAGGCTGGGGTCTGAGAAAACGTAGCTAATATCAGGGCTCCAGATAAAGATTTAGGAGACACATATAAAAAGTACACGCTCCCAAATAAGTGCTGCACATGGTGCTACTATAAAGCTAAAAGGTTCCCTCAAATGTGTGATTAATATGTGACTTTTACAATGAGTAATTAATCTAAATTAATGGGTTTTGTGGCTAATTGGGCTACTTTTGCACAAGCACAACCTTTAGCAGGTCACTACTGGGCTGTATACCTCCCAACTGTCCCGTTTTGAGCGGGACAGTCCCGCTATTAACAGCTCAACCCGCTGTCATGGTTTTGTACTGATAAGTCCCGGGTTTCTCTTTGATCTGCTGCACTGAATAGCCAGAAACAGATACAAGGTTTCTAACTTAATTGTGTCTTGACAGACAGCCCAAGAATACATACTTGACATACTTTTGTGACAGTTTGATAAGATAAGAACTTACTTACAGCTTAAAGGGCAATACACCTTCATTTGCAAAACTGTAATAACATAAAAACCACAGAAATGTGTTCAAACTTTCATAACCTGCCAAATTATGTAAAATGAGCATGCTAATTAGGGGGTGTGGCCACAAAAATGGGAGTGGCACAACTTTTTGTCCCTCTTTTCATTTCCAAAATGTTGGGAGGTATGTGTTATACCTCTCAGCCACCGTATTTCTGTCTTGTGCTCTTAGCCTCCCTGTTGCTAAACTGAATAATCTTCGTTTCCATCAAGGTTTTGACATCTTAAATGACATTTAGTATAGGGATGCACGGAATCCATTATTTTAGGTTTCAGCCGAATCCCAAATCCTCTGTGAAATGTTTGTCTGAATACCAAACCAAATCCGAACCCTAATTAGCTTATGTAAATTAGGGAAACGAGGGGGAAAGAGAACCGCACCTGGTAAAACATTTTTTTACTGCCTTGTTTGTGTGATTAAAAAGGCAAGTTATTTTTCACATTCGGTTGGCCAGGCTCATGGATTTAACCAAATGAAAAAGGGCAAATCTTCACCGACTCCTGGATTCGCTGCATCCCTAATTACGTAGTTGGTTCATCCCATTTTATTTGTATGTATATCAACATCATTAAACAAACAAACATAAAAAATTATGTCAAGGCAGTGGCGTAACTATAAACTCCGCAGCCACAAGGGGGCACATAATGAGGGGTCTGCTTCTTCTATAGTTCTAAAGAATTCCACTTTCCCCAGCCATTCTCTCACTGGTGTGTAGGGGAGTCAAGCAGAAACTTCAAATTTGGAAGACTGAAGCTACACGGGTTATATCACCAGCAATTCACATTATTGCCTATGGGAAAGCTTTTACTGGAGATTAGTCGCCCACAGTAGAAGAGATTTATCACTGGCAATTCATCTCCTGGTGTGCCATTGCACTAAAATGACTGGCAGTTAATGCTACCTGCTGATTGGTTGCTATGGGTTACTGCAAATGGGCAAACTTAGTGTTTTTATTTACTAAAGGGCGAAGTGACTAACGTTAGCGACCCCTCTTTGTCGGGGGTCTCGGTGAATTAAAAATTTTGCGCGTGCGCACTGATGTCACGCTGCACACATACTTAGAAACCCTGCACCATGTGCTCCCATGGACAAATGCAACATGGCGCTCCGAAAAGGCGAAGGGGGCCCTGGGGCAGTAGCCCTGGTGGGCCCCAAGCCCCCCAGTCCGACCCTGTTGTGACATAATTCGTTACTTCGAACGGGTGCAGGCGTAACTTTGCTAGAGAAGGAGATAAACTCCCTTACACCTGGTAATTTGCTCCCTTACACATCTCGAAGTTGTGCTCTGGTGAAGGTACGCAACTACGCAAATTCACTAAGATCTGTATTTTACTGAACGTTACCTCTTGCGCCAGACTTGCCTTCGCCACCTCAGACCAGGCGAAGTGCAATAGAGTAGATAGGACTTCCACAAAAAATAGTTTGTTTCGCTTGCCGCAGTAACGCTAATGCTACTTCACAAGCGTTCGGTGCCCTGGACGCAACTTTGGATTTTAGTGAATTAGCATTGTCCTGGTTGAATCTAAACCTGATGAAGTGTTGCAATGTGAGCGAAGCGGACGCTAGCGCAAATTCAGCGCTTCGTGAATCTGCGCTTAGTGTTTTACCCAACTCTGTGCTATAGGGTGGGCGAGTAATACATTTTACTGGGCTGGAGTCTTTTGGTTCCTTACACTGTTACTAAATATACTACAATATATTATAGCAAATGTGGCACAACAGAGACCCATTTAAAAACGTTCATGTATCTTAAAAGGGTTGTTCACCTTTAACTTAACTGTTAGTATGATATAGAGCATGATATTCTGAGACAATTTGTAATTAGCTTTTATTATTTGTGGTTTTTGAGTTATTTCGCTTTTTTTATTCAGCAGCTCTCCAGTTTACAATTTCAGCAATCCAGTTGCTAAAGTCTAAATTACCCTATCAACTATGTATTGATCTGAATAAGAGCCTGGAATATGAACAGAAGAGAGGCCTGAATAGAAGGATGAACAATAAAAAGTAGCAATAATACAGTTGTAGCCTTACAAAGCATTTTTTTTTCGGCGGAGTTACAATAAGAAGCAGGGGCGTATTTATATTTAAAATAAATAACACAAATGACTTTTGATTTATAGATATTAGATTGTGCGACTGCAATAACTCTTCTGGTGGTTCCTTTCTTTTTGGACATTTTGTAACAAACTCATGATATTAATAATTATGGTTTGTTTTTTCTCCGTGGAAAGAAACGCAATCACGAATTTGAAAAAAAAAATCGGCACTGTAGACTTGCACCTGCACAGTACAGTTATGGGATCCGTTATCTGGAAACCCATTATCCAGAAAGCTTTCAGTTACAGAAATGCTGTCTCCCATAGACTCTATTTTAAATGATTTCCTTTTTCTCTGAAATAATAAAACAGTATCTTGTACTTGATCCAAACTAAGATATAATTAACCCTTATTGGAAGCAAAACCAGCCTATTGGGTTCATTTAGGGGCAGATTTATCAAGTGTTGAATAATAAATTAGAATTTTCGAGTTTTCACATTCAAATTTTAACCCACCTATTCTAATGTAAATTTGAATATCTCTAGTGCTGGGGCAGGAGATATAACACAAAGCTCACACAACTGCAGAAATGTGACACCGGTATCACAATTGTACAGTGGCTTCCTCCACTCACCTCCCAACTAAAAGATAAACCCTATGTTATTGGGTGCATTAACCAACACGTATGTGCATGTGTATGTACCCCAATCAATTTCTGTCTATGTGTATTTGTTCCCAAATGCTTCCCACATAGCAAGATACAAAATGTGTTTTATGGTAGATTCAGATCCATCAAGCTCAAGCATCAGATCATCACAAACAAAATCAAACAGGTTCATGTAATCCAGTTATGAGTGTTGAATGTGCTTATTTCTATTATTTTTATTTGCTCATTAGTACAATATCTAGACTCCAAACTTCTATTGTGAAAGGTGCGGGGTGAGTAATGCCGTGCAGATGCTTAAACAATGTCACAGTTGTGCCTCTTACCTTTTCGATGGTTATTCTTGGAAACACCTGTGGGGAGATGGATAACTATATTGTTATCATCATCCTTTATTGACAACATGCTGAAATAATCAGCAGCCTTTTACAGAGATTATACATCATTCCCATCAGTCCCTTCCCCAACAGAGCTTACAATCTAAGGTCACAATCAAATCTATTACATTCACACAGACAAGGATCAGTTTTCCTCCTAAATGTTAGAGCTTGTTGTGCAGCCTCCGAGCAGCAATAAGCACAGTGCTCTCTGGTTACGATCTGCTGGAGCTGTAAAGCCCTGTTACTCATATATATATATTCCACCACTTCCACCATGAAAACTGAAAAGAATAGATCAGAATGACTCATGAACACTGCACAAAGCTGGAATATATTAAGTAGTAGGAGGTGAAGGCACTTTGTATACTATAAATAATAACATGTCAGAATCAAGTCTCACAAGTGGTTGAATTAGCACATGGTTACCCATGTGAGCAGTAACGCCACGTCAAGGCTTCAACTCTTGTTACTGTCCATTCACACATCTATTGCAGCAAATGGCTCACCCTATCACTTGCTGCAATAGTTTCCTCTCTGGTCCTGCATGGAGTGACATAAACTGTCATGGGACCTTTCCTCTTCAGCAAATACTGAGAGGTATCTGACTAGTCACACACACACATCATTGGCTTTTACATATTTACATTTACTTTTACTCAAACATATTTAGATTTAGTTTAAAATGTTGATTTTTAGGTTTAGATGATATATACACAGTACTGATACAGGAATCATGATGGACCTATTTAGCTGACGTTTGTTCCTAGTTGGTATTTTCGGTCATACACCTCTGCCCAGTCTGTTTATGAACCTTTCCCCCCATCCTTGAGCTGACCTGCAATTTATTCTAAATATGGACCTGGGTTTTTTGGACTAGTTGTTACAACAGAGCCAATATTCACATTCACACACACATATCTCACACAACCATACAACATTCCTACACATTCCAGAATATCACACATGCTATAATTATTAAGTTCTTCTTTTAGTAGCCTCTCCAAGAACCCTGCTCCCCTCTAACTAATGGTTTATAAACGTCAACCTGGGACATCCCTATTTAATTTAGTTTTTGACATGCCTTTTCCATTTTCGTGGGGTTGAATTTAGGTTATATTTATATTTTAATGGGCAATTATTTGCAATTAAATAAATTTAGATGATCCAGAGGAAGGCAAAAAACCCCCTTCTGAGGCGGTCTCCAATCTGCCTCAGAAGGGGAAAAAAATTCCTTCCTGACTCCAAAATGGCAATCGGACATGTCCCTGGATCGACAGTAGCCTTGTAAAGGAAATACAATGCCACATAGGGAGTGTACGGGTTCAATTCTATTGCTCCCGTATTGGCATGCCATTAATGAAGCACCAGGTTATAAAAATAACCTGATACTAGTGACTGATTCCTTGAAAGGGAGAACAGGTCATTTCCAATACAGAAATGCCTGCGGATTCCAAAAGGGAATTCAACTCCGTGTTCTCCTGTTCAAGGAATGGGTGAGCATTGCAAATAGCTAATTCAACTGATGCGCACACACACTCTCTCTCTCTCTCTCTCTCTCACACACACACTCTCTCACACACACACTCTCTCTCTCACACACACTCTCTCACACACACACTCTCTCTCTCTCTCACACACACTCTCTCTCACACACACACACTCTCTCTCACACACACACTCTCTCTCTCTCTCTCACACACACACACACTCTCACACTCTCTCTCACACACTCTGTCTCTCTCTCTCTCTCTCTCTCTCTCTCACACACACACACTCACTCTAACACATACACACACTCATTTTCACACATACACACACACTCACTCTAACACACACTCACTCTCAAACACACACACACACTCACTCTCAAACACACACACACATACACACATATATATATATACAATGGTAAGGTGATAACAATAAACCCCTATATAATCAGGTCTCCAGGGGGTATACTTACCACTACTTACCATTAGGGAGCTCAGCGGCTGCTGAGTGATAACAACCCGCCCTACCTTCCCTAAAAGAAAATGATTTTAGATGTATTTTAAGAGAAGTTTCTATAGAGCTTATGTTTTCTTTTCTACCTTATTCTAGATGCTTGCCTGTCAATAGTTATATAATATCTATTATCCTGTCAATAAACTATTGTATAACATTTTATCTAAAGACCTAAAACCAGCCTAATCTTTTACATTACTCTACACTGTCTCATTTCATATAACATTTATACTCACGATGGTTAACTCTTCCGTTCTTTCTTTTTCTCTTCTCCAAGTCAAAGCCAGGGATCCCGTGTGGTGGCGACATTGATGGCAGACGCAGGTGGATGAGTTGTTGAGAGGTGCAGCTTGCCATAGAGGGTATGATGCCAATTGGCCCAGGTTGTTGCTATGTCCAGGCAGTATTGATGTTTTCCCATATTAGAACCAATGCCTTACTCCTGCCAACTCCAGCTGGGATCCACGTGGGAGAAATCTGCCAAGTTGGTTTCCTCGTTCCGAATTTGAGAGGAGAATGACAGCGGGATTTCAGTGAAGTCATCTGCTGATGGCTATATGAAAGGAAACAAGGTGCTTCTTACATACTTCATTTCACTCAAGATAAGTCGTAACTTAATATGTGGCTTTAATTATCTGTAAAAAGTGATTACTGGATTCAGATATTAATGCCCAGAAAAATGAGAAGCAGGGGAAAGTTAAAATCAGACTAAATGAATAATGGACCCATTAACCTCACTATGGACACGTGATTATCTGTCCTTGTTACAGTGATTACCACAGTGCAGACCAAGCTGAAGTCCAGTTTGGGTGAAGTCTGAAGGTGAATTGTGTTTTTTCAGTCTTGGATACTACTAGTACTTTGGGAAAGTTACTGTTAGCAATATGTTTTATTATCTAAGTGAAGCCCAACCCAATGTGTGAGAGTGAGTGGATGTATCATATATAGCACATGTATTTACCATTCCTGGCTGGAAAGGGGTCTTCACTCTCCGGTTCTCCAGCTCTTCCCACTTCACTGTGCTGTAGAAAGCGTGCTCCCTGATGTTTCCGTTGACACCGATCCGCTGATTCTCATCCATCTCCAAAAGCTAAAAAGAAACATGAACATGAATTCTAATATTGCAGGTGCTATGTCATGTACCTCCTAGCACTAGGGCCCGGGCCTAGGGTGGCAGGATTTTAGGGGGCGGCATGCTGCCCAACCACACCCACAATGATTCAGAAACACTGGGGATGCGCATGAGATACAATAGTTTTTTTTAAATTTCCTGTGCGCCAATCCCCATTGCTCTGGTGAAAAAGATGAATGATGATGAAGGATGAAAATCTGAGGGGCGTCTGCTATGTAAATCTGGCTCTGGATATTTACCTTTGGCAGGAGGTCCAGCATTTCCTTGCTCATATAATATGGGTAATACGGCGTATTCTTCTTTATTGCAAAGAATTGCCTTAAAATACTGCCTGATGGTGAAAATGGCAAGCTGCCCGTGGCCATTTGGTACATGGTAATCCCAAAAGACCACCAATCCACGCCTGCGTTATACTCTGCCTTTGATAGAACCTATGAAACAAAATGATTACAGAGAAAACATGAGTCATGAACTTGATAGGGTACTTGCAGAACACAAAATAACATGTTATTTCCATATTAAATTGCAGATGGATTACATTTAACTTCTGTATTACTATTAATTAATATATTAATAATATTAATTAATATTAAATGAGCACAGATCAAATACGTGTGGTATTATCAGAGATGCTGTTCTCATTTAAATGGGTTGTTTTTCCCCTTCAGGTCAACTCTTAGTATGTTATAAAACGTCACATTCTTAGCAACCTTTGCCTTGGTCTTAGTTTTTTATCTTTTATAATTTTTCAATTATTTGCCTTTCTCTCCAGCATTCAGATGGGGGTTAATGACGCCCTTCAGCCAAAATCATATTGCAGTGTAAGGCTACAGTTTTGTTGTTACTGAAACTTTTATTATTTATCTTTATATTCAGGCCCATTCATTTTCATTTCCCAGGCTCTCATTCAATTCAGCACCTGGTAGCTAAGTTAAATTGAGCCCTAGCAACCGGATAGCTGCTGGAACTCCAAAATAGAGAGCAGCTGAACAAAAAGCTAAATCATTCAAAATGAAGACCAATTGCAAATTGTCTCCGAATATTTCTGCATGAGACTAAAGGTTAAATTAAAGGTGAATATGTTTGTATTTTAAATGTTTGTTGTCACCTCTGGTGCGCGGTATCCAGGGGTTCCTATTACTCCGTTGGTTCTTGTCTGGTCGAAGATGTTCTCTGCGGCGAGGCCAAAGTCGCAGATCTTGATATGGCCGTATCTGTCCACCAACACGTTGTCAGGTTTCAGGTCACTGTAGGATAAGAATTAGGAGCAATTTAAATAGGTAACAGTTCTCGGGACCAACATTGCCCTCCACTGCCCCTATAAGTAGGCTGCCATCAGAGTGGGGATCCTGCAGGGGGCCCATAGTAACAGAGAACCCAAGGAAATGTGAAGGTACAATTCATAGAATAAAAAAGATATTGGACCTGCAGAGGGAATTAGTAGCATTTGGGTGGGGACAGGGCAGCCATCAGGGGGGGACAGGGGGGAGAGTTGTATGGGGCCCCGAGGGTAAGGGGGGCCCCGGCCACGCCACACTTACTTGATTAGCCGGGCCCCCCTGCTTTTTGAGACCTGCTGACTTCGGGAAGGCATGGACGTTTAAGGGGCCCTGACCACCAATTTTCTTATAATGTGGGGGGGGGGCCTGGCCACCAATTTTTTTTTCTCATGTTGGGTCCTAGTCACCAATATATTTTTATGGGGGGCCCTGACCACCAATATCTTTTTATTTTTTATTAACATGTGGGAACCCTAGCCACCAATATTTTTCTTGTTTTTTTTACTGTGTGGTGGGAGGGCGGACCTTTAGGTCCCAGGAAATGTTGTCATATGGGGCCCTGTGATTTCTCATGGTGGTCCTGGGTGGGGATGTTGACATGTTTGAGCAGAACGGAGTGAGTGTTCTGTAAAATATTCTACATTCTTTTAATTGGGGCCATGTTCTACTTTGTTGGATTTGCCCACCTCCCACAGGGGTGAGGGGCCAACCTGGCAGTGGGATAAAAACCTGGACTTGTATGGGAAAGTTCTATGTAGTATGGGGGTCCCATGACTTCTAACAGCACCCTGCAGTCTGACTGTGTAAGTGCTTTCTTGTATTGACTAATTTAAAAAGGAGTTGGGAGAGATGAGTAGCTACTATGGGAAATGCTTGCCTACAGCACATGTAGTGGTGACAGTCCATCATCACTCAGTGAATCTATGTGTCAGAAAGCACATAGAGACAACACAATATACTGAGAATTTACTCACCGATGAATGATGCCCTTAGAGTGCAGGAACTGGAGGGCAACCACCATCTCCGCTGTGTAGAACCTTTTACAAAAAGAAAATCATCATCGTTCCTATATCACATTCATTACATAGGATTTGTTACAGTTAACTATAGAGTTGCCTCGCAGTGTTCTCTGTGATTGCATCTGATGCAAATATCTAAGTGTAACATACAAAAGGGTGCAGAACACGTCTTACTGACAGCACAGGCAAACATGCTACATATGTAACTTGTTATGGGAACAAATTCAGCCCATTCAAGTGCCCAGCGTTTTCCACTTATAAAAGAGCTCTAGTAACACTGTCCCAGAGAAAATCCATTAAAGTGATCCAGCTAAAATTCCTTAAAAACTTTTCATGTTCTTATTAATAAGGTTAAACCAAAGAAATGAAAAATGGGCCATTGGTTGGGGCGCTGGGAGGGGTGATATTGTAAGTCTATGGCATCTTTTAGCAACTCGTTTTGCATTGGTCAGAATCTCAAGATTGCCAGTCTGGGCCTGACAATATGCAGCAGAACACAATTCATTAAGTAGGCAGCTTAAACAGACAAATAAGTACTACATGGACCTTTGGAATATGTACCCCAATTTCTCTGTAATAACAATTAATATAATTCAGGTACAAAGCAGCCCTGTACTTATCTATGGCAAGGGTACAGGGCCAGGCCGCATCTTGCACCCACTTAACTAGAGCACCTGAATGAAACACAAGTTAGGGTGCAGGAAAGGGGACACTGCTACTCAAGCTTGTCCCTCAGTAATACACTGCTGCCATTGTGGAGAACAAAGACCTATTAAGGACTAAGAGGTAGGCAGTGAGCAAAGTATGAAAAACATGGTGGGCTGCATCTATTCTTTCCAGTTTGCTCCCTGTCCCATGTACTGTAAATGGGTCCTAATGTCACTTACATGATTCTTGCCATTGGCAGATTTCCTTTGCGAAGAATCATTTGCATTAAAGATTTCCCGCTGGCATACTCCAGGACGAAGAAGGATTCCAGCTGTTAAAGAGAGAATAGAAGAAGGTGAGACCTAGAACAGGGATCCCCAACCTTTTGAACCCGTGAGCAACATTCAGAAGTAAAAGGTGTTGGGGAGCAACACAAGCATGAAGACTGTTCCTGGGGTGCCAAATATGTGCTGTGATTGGCCATTTGGTAGCCCCTATGTGGATTGTCAACCTACATTGAGGCTCTGTTTGGCAGTGCATCTGGTTTTTATACAACCAAAACTTGCCTCCAAGGCTGGAATTCAAAAATAAGCTCCTGCTTTGAGGCCACTGGGAGCAACATCCAAGGGGTTGGAGAGCAACATGTTGCTCATGAGCTACTGGTTGGGGATCACTGACCTAGAACATCCAGCCTCCTATCCAAAAACTTTAAAACTGTCTGAATAGAAGTGGTAATGTGAATAAGTGGAAAGCAACATCTTGGCGCTCCATGGAGATATAGAAACAGCCGTGTATGAGGAGCAAATGAGACCCCACCGCATAGTTTGCCTAACACTGGTCTAATCATGCTAAAAGTTCATTTAAATGCTAGATTCCCTTTAAAGAGATGATATGCAATTAATAGCAGTATTTACCTCTGATTGAAAAGCTGCGTAGGAATGACATAAAAATGTGCTTCCTCTAGCGACCGACAGCACTCGGGCCTCCTTCATCATGATGTTGAAGTTGTTCTTGTCTGGACTTTTCTGCATGATCTTTACTGCTACCAGTTGCTTCTTCGGTGTAAACGAAGCCAACATCACCTAATAACGAAGGGCAAATATTAGATATGACATGGTGTATGTAAAGGTAAACGCTAAACACTGAGAGGCTAAAATGAAAAAGTTATCTGTTTTCACTTTACACCATAGGTGGAGAATAATGAAGATTTCGGGAGGTTTAGTCTCCCCAATTAATTAGAAACAGTATCTTCCAGTGATTCCTTCCCCAACATAAATGTCCCATTCTATATCACCACTTTATAATGATCTTCTCAGAACTGTATTTACAAAACAGTGAGTAATAATACTAAACTACTTTATTCTCGTCTATGTTTTTTGCTTCCCTATGATTTATACCAAGAAAAATCATTCCTGGGAAGCCTTTCACTTCATCATCATTTATTTATTTAGCGCTGTCAAGATACGCAGTGCTTTACTGCAGTTATAGCAAACAGGGAATAAATGGTGGATAACAGACAAGGATTACAGAGTACAATAGGGTTTACAAACTAAAAGGTTAGGGTACAATTCACTTACCCGGCCAAAGCCTCCTTTTCCCAGCTCTGAATAAAACCTGTAGTTCTTAATATCCAGGGGGACAGGTCTGCTGATATCCACACAGAGTTTCTTCGCTGCGCTTCCACCTAGGAAAAAAACTCCATTAGTACCTTGTATTACAAATAACCTGTACATAGCATATATTAATAAACCCATCAGCAAGCACAAGGCAGGGCTCCTTAATATGAGGCAGCACAAGGGGACTGGAGAGGGGACACCTATACCTATGTGCCTCCCCCAGATGCCCCCATGAATACATCTCCCAGAAAACTTAAACCCTTGATTATATATTGAGAAATGCTGGAAGCCTGGGTTTCTGACATATTGACACGGCAGACCATTAGTGATAGTGATGTTCATCAGAATCAATCAGTAATTAGATTTGAACAGTTACATACAAGGTAGAAGATGAAAGCAGTTCTGATTGGTTGACATTGGCATCATCACTGATATTACTTATTTCCTATACTATAGAAAACCAGCCCTGATTGGTTGATACTGGCAATACCACTGGTGACTTTTATTTCCCCTTATAGTAAACCAGCCCTAGTTTCATACCAAGATTAAAAAAGAAGAAGAAAGAATAAATAAATAGATGGGTAATTTTTAATCAGAACAAGACCTTGGGTAAATCAGCAAGCTATAAACATCAGGCAAACATATTATTTGCAGAAATCCTGTTAAAAAGACATCCCAGCAAGTTAGGGCAGATAAATCCTATTTTATTAGAAAGTTAGGGGAGAGATTAAGCATAAAAGCTGCAACTGTGTTTTCTTACCTTCTAAGGGATCCTCTGGATTTCTTGATTTTTGATCCTTATTCACAACTTCACTGGTCTTTTCCAACTGACTTTTCTTTTCTTCTAACTGTAACTTTTCACTCTTCTCTATGGGGCTTTTCTCCTTGTCTTTTAATTCACTCCTCCTGCTTTTATTGCTCCCATCTTGGCGGGTCTTCTTTTCCATGGGGTGTTTCTTCCGCTCTTCTAACTCATCTCCACTCCTTCTCCTTTTATTTCTCCCATCTTCACTGGTCTTCCTTTCCATGGGGCTTTTCTCCTTTTCTTTTACCTGTCCTTCACTCCTTCTCCTTTTACTGCCCCCATCTACACTGATCTTTTTCATTTGACTTTTCTTCTGATCTTCTAACTCACCTTCACTCCTTCTATTATTGCTCCAATCTCCACAGTTCTTCCTTTGTATGGGGCTTTTCCTCTCTTCTATCTGTCCTTCACTCCTTCTCCTGCCCCCATGTTCACTGGTCTTCCTTTTCACCAGGCTTTTCTTCTTGTCTTCTAAATCATCATCACCCCTTCTGCTATTGCTCCTATCTCCACTGGTCTTCCTTTCTTTGGGGCTTTTCTTCTTCTCTTCCAGCTCCCTTTCTCTCCTTCTCCTTTTACTGCCCCCATCTTCACTGGTTTTCTTTTTCACCAGGCTTTTCTTCTTCTCTTCTAAATCTCCATCACTCCATCTCCTTTTCTCGCCTTGTCCTTCCTCCTCCGAATTCCGACTCCTCTTCTTTCTCACCTCCATGTTAATCTCTCCTCCTATACTGGTTTTTTAAATTTTATTTAAGCTCTATCTCAATTTATCCATTTTTATCTATCGCCACTCTCACTCCATGCCTCTTCTCCTCACTGTCCAAAAGGCAGTTGGCCTGAACCAACTGAACAGGTAACTGAACTAGGTGAGTCATGTGACCACCAGCAGTGTCATGAGCAGGCAACATGGAGTGACATGCAAGCACTAGAGAGCCATTGGCACTACAGAGGACATTGCTATGGCACTACAGAGAAGGAAAACTTCTCTAAGAGCAAATGTTTAAAGTTGATTGGGAGTTATCAAGTTGAGAATATGATTTATTAGTAAAACCATTAAGGGGCAGAGCTGAAATCCCTGCAGTCCACAAGGGTTATCAAATGGAACTGCTAACAGAGTTGTGTTATATCTACACTGATTGATTCTAATTGTATCAGAGTTCCAGAACTGTGCTGAGATTCTGTATTCACTTCAGCTCCTTCAGGGGAAATTGGAAGTTGCTGATTACCTCAACAGTTCCCACATATTAGTAGTCTGGTGGCCATTATCTGGACAAACACCAAGTTGTTGCTTAGAGGAACTTCTATTTTAAATGGCGCCTATCTATGCTGCCAGAATTCCAAACCTTTTTGGAGGTTTAGTGGGACGTATGTCTTTATTGAAGCATGACATGCTGACAATTATCTACATTCTTTATCTATAGACCCTTCTTCACCATTTCCATATTTCACTGCACTGCATTGTAAACTCCTAAATAGAAAGATTTATAGACACTGATAAATGTAACAGCTCTATATATTTTTGCACTGATGTAAAAAATAAAGCGCTAAACAGAAGCAACTTATTGTGAGTGCCATGTATAGGTGGCTCTGCTTTGTATTGCTTCTTCTTTTTCCCAGTTAATGTTAATGTGTAATGTGGAGAACTGTATAGGGAAATGCTATATAAATACAGCACCTCTTAACAGCTAATATTATATATTATCCATCTGAAATGTGTGACCATTACTTTTTAACTGCATCAGGAAATTCCATGCATCCAATTCTCACATAGTAACATAGTAGATGAGGTTGAAAAGAAAAAAATGTGTCCATCAAGTGCAACATGCACAACTGCTATTGAATCCAGAGAAGGCAAAAAAACAACCAATCTGAAGCCTCACCAATTTGCCCTGGGGGTGGGGGGATTCCTTCCTGACTCCCAGATGTCAGTTGGACCAGTCCCTGAATTAAGTTTGGATTAAGAGCTGTTTTCAGAAACCTTGTGTTTTATCCCATGCTTAAAAGCCATCCAACACCTGTAGGGCACAGAACTGATGGAGAATGGCTGAAGTGAAGGATCATGGAGGTAGGAAAGAGATGCAAGGAGGGCAGTGGATGAATACAAGCTACATACAAAAGCCATGCAGTGTTTCAGCACTGAATGCCCATTTAGCTCATGAAGCACACAAGAGGGCAATGTAATAATTATTTGTCTACTACACCATTAAATAACTGCACTTTACATTGCTTTACTGTGCCAAATCCATTGCTGTTGTTGCATTATAGATGTACTCAAAAGAGCAAAAGTGGTCTTTGTTACTTGCAAAATCCAAGCTAAAGCAATAGAGAAAGAAATTTGGGGGTCTCCATATCCCTTAACTTCCCTAGACAGCATGATAGAACGTTTAGGAGACATAAATTATCTCCTCTTCCATCTTGGGATCTCTGTAGGAAGTGTAAGGAAGACGGGAGACCAGGCAGAAACAACTTTGTTATACCTTGATGTTCCCCTGTCATTTTCATGCTTAGTCAGTACCATCTGAATATAGGATTGCAATACCCGAATGTAATTTTTATAATATGTAAAGCACACAAAAAAAGCATAAAAACAACAAATAATTGTAGCATAGACAGTAGGTTTATTTATAAAACTATACAATAAGCAATCATGTTACAATACATTTACAAACGATATAAAAATAAATATATTTATAAATATTTACCCAAAATTTAGATCTACCTACCGTCTACATACAGAAAGATATACAATTATGGGCTGCTGTATAGAACCACCTGCTACAGATTTTGCCATTTTGTACTGAAGCCACACAGAGCACCTGGTATAAATGATTGGCTGAGAGAGTATGCAGGGGCAGATATGTAAAACGTGGGTACAGAAATGTACATTGAGAAACAAGCACCATAGGGAAATGATTTGGCTCAGACTTTGCATGGCACAATAATTAAATGAAGGCAGTCTATACCAAAAGAGCCTGTGATGGACAAGACTCTGAGATACTGTTCAGAAACGTTATATTCACTTCATCATTCTTTACACACAGCTGTAGATTCCTGGCATCTAACTAAAAGTGATACATGTCCTATTTTAGGAGACAGAAAGAAAAAAAAATCCAAGGTTCTCCATTGGCTTCGATTACAGACTTCATTCTGGATCCCTCAGTTACGATTCCCTTTACCAGAGTGCAGTTCACCCAATGATGTAAAGTGCATTTGTACAGAGTAGTCACAGATATGAAATACTCTACTCTGAACTCTCACTTAAACTTTCATATAGAAGCACTGGTGTTTTCTTGTGTTTAATCCACTTCTTCCTCTTGGAGTGACCTGGCATCAGCCTCCTCTTAACAACAGCTGCCGGATAGAATTAAAGAAAACTGGTTAATTGGAGCATCTTTTCCATTAAAAGTACTATGGGCAAACAGATGAAAAGCCAGACTCGCTTACAGGTTCATGTCGATAATATTAGCCTTCCTTAAATAAGACAAACTAGCAGCATTACACAGCAGCAGTTTATACACAATTCTTTCCAACACATGTTGGGAATATCCCAACCCAACACATATGTGTAATAACACTGTTAAACATTTTAGTTTTCTGTAAATCTTCCTTTTAAGGCGTTGTTCACCTTTCGGGTAATTTTTTATTCTGGTGGTTTTTCAGTTATTTAGCATTTTTTTAAAAAAATTTAAAAAGAATACTAGGAGTTAACAAGGATTGTTTCTCCACCTGCCACGCATGGAATTAGGCTAATGTGTTATATAGTGAACAGATTATAAATTCAATCCACCCTTATTGCCAATTATCCCAATGCTCAGATTCTCTACTCACAAGTCTCTGTCTCAGCTGCAATTCCTTCTGGGGGCCAATACAGACTTTGGCTCTTGCGGAACTTCTTGTAGAGTTGTGTGTACAAAACAGACAAAGTCAACAACACAAATAGGAAAGTGAGACATGCAGCTGCCCATGCTGCCTCCTCTGTTCGTGGGGTAGACACAAACACATCTGAGGCTTTTATTTGTCCAACACCAGAAGCCTTCTGTGCTGCAGCCGATGCCTCTTTTGTTGGCTCGTGCTTGCAACTGCACTCTTCTTTTTCTTCTATAACGGCAGCAGTTGGTTTGGGAGCAGTAGTAGATGAAAGGCCCACAGGAGGCTCAGGCATCTTTTCTTCTTGTTGGGTGGTTGTTGCAGTACCTGGGCCCTCAACAGTAGTTTTTCCTGCAATGCTATTGTTGTGGGTTGTCGAAGTGCCTGACTCTTTTTGCATGGAAGTTGGAGATGGCACAGTCTGGCTGCCCCCTAGATCATTGGATGTGTTCCTGCTCTGTACAGTTGGAGAATTCAAGTTCATGTCAGGAGAGCCTTTGGAAATATTCATGAAGGTGGATTCTGGTAGTAAAGCAGAAACATTGCTCTCCATATAACGGCTTCCATCTGGATCTACAAGGTCATCTTTTTTTTCGGACACACCAGACCGATCTAATGTTACGTGAACCTTATCTTCAGATGTTGAAGATGATAAAGGAGTCCTCAATACTGTGTGTGAGATTACAGGCTGACTTTTATTGGCATCAACTGCTGTTTGTTCTACTGACACTGCAGTACTGTTCATTATTCTTGCACTGGCATTATAAATAGGAGTGCTTGCTAATATATGGGCAGAACCAAGTAATGCAGAGTCCCTTCTTCTTCTCTTCAAACCACAGTTTTCTTGCTTAAGATATAAAGAAAAGTAATTTTATATGAGATGTATGTTCTTGTATACAAATATGTGTTATACATTAATTAAAAGGCTCACTCTTTTGATATAAACAGTATTATAATTACTGGTCACAACTAGTACAAGCTTGCAGACACTATGGTCTATTCATCAAGAACAGACTTTATAAGAGTAGAATGTTCTTCTAGACTTGACCTGCAGGTAATTCAACCCACATCCTCTCCATACTTGCACTCTATTGCCAATGACCTGCTCAATACCCACCTACCATTGTGGATACCCACGGCTATCTGAATCACTGCGGGGCCCAAACATGGGGAAATACAATATTAAAATAACCTGCTAAGATCAGTAGTAAGGTGTTATTTCTGTCTTAGCCAGGACTTTGCATTGAAAAGCTCTGTGAAAATCTATTGGCGAAACTTGAGATTTGTTTCTTACCTGGCAGCAAATTTTGGGGCAAAGCTTCTTGTCATGTTTATCAAAGAACACCGACGATGGCCGGACAAGCAAGTCCTGATACGAACCATCCATGTCCATTTCTCGTTCTCTAGTTCTGTCCATGTTGGCCGTTAGCCAGTTTCTAACTTCACAGAGATCTATATGTGACATCTCCAGAGTGGAGCCCCAGGTGACCAGGGCAAGAGGCTGAAGAAAGAACACAACAGGCCAGAGCATAATATGATAAGACATAAACGCTTCATTGAAAGCTACAAGGTAATTCATACAACCCACAGCAAAACCACCAATGTCAGTAATAGGCCAAGTATTAAAGGCCGTTCCTGTAAAACTGTAACAAAAAAAAAGGAAAACTGATTCTACCCTAAAGAAATAATGCACATATAGGTTTTATAATAAAGGGAGAAAGAGCATCATGACAAAGTGCTTGTATATCCTTCCATCAAAAAAGTATACAAAATAAATATGCAAATGACAGGGTTACTCCAGCAATGAAATTTGAAGGATAAAATGTAACCATAGATGTGCATTTCATGCACATATTTTAAAAAATAAATTCCAATATGACAGGCCAATAGATCATCATTCTCAGTGCTGGGACTCCCTTAAAGTCAGTAAAAACAAATTCCATACCCGTTCAGTTGAAAGGTTCATGTGAGGGGTGATTATGTGCTTGTATACGCAGGAGCGAGCTCCATGGACAAGTGCTTTTTTCAGCTTGGGGTGAACACAGGGATGGTACAAGAAAACAACCCCTCCATGCTGCAAGACATAAAGGTAGAGAGAATTCAACACCCCCAAACTTGTAAATATCTTTATGCTAACAGGAATCCTACCCTATCAATTCTATAATTGCTCTGTACTGGCCAGGAACTGATCAGACTGAGTGTGTGACTCCCACGGCTGACTATACACCAATAACAAAAACTGGAGCAGATCCACATAAAAAAAAGAATGAATATGCACTGCCCTGCAGTATATTATCTGTGGATAGTATAATGGGACATGTGGTTAACTTACAATTTTTTCTGTTTAACTAAAACACTAAGATTACAGCTCTCTATAATCAAACCCTGTTCTCTTTTAGTATGGAATTCTAAGTTGTACTGCAATGTTATTAACCATTTGATTCATTCCCCATAAAGCTTTATAAAATCACAATATGTCCTACCTCAAGGTTATGCGGCCAGCGCTGTGGGGGACAATACGCATACTCTCCATATCTGGCCCATTTTGGACGGTGCACGCCACTTTTAAAAGCAAATATATAGATTGTGTGACAATAGGATCCATATATATATATATTCCTTATTACATTTGGACATTTCCCTTTTAAAAATATAAACATACATTAAACACTGTATTATATCAACCAGTCTCTACTTTGTGTACACTTGGGAAAGGCTCCCATCTATCTGGCAGACACAAGAAATGATTTTACCTGTTGGGAATCGGGGTTGCATACACTATCTCAGTGTCCATACAGGCGCCGTGTGACTTCTACAAGAAAAGAGCAAATTTCGGTGCTCTGGCAACTGACTGTACCTCTTTTCTCTACATCCACAAAAGTTCCCGGTTAAATTAAAAGGAATCTAGAGCTAATGATGAAGGTTACAATGATAAAGCTGAGCTTGCTGTACCCCTATAAAGTAGAATTTGCAGATGTATGTATATGTTATGAATCCTGGATGTGAGCCATTGTTAGTTTGTATTACTGTTTTCTCCTCCCCTTGAATTAAAAATAAAAACCTAATTTAAAAAAAACGGAATCTACAACTAAAATAGTAGTTGTACTTATACAACAGGCTTGTAACAAGAAGTCAATAGTAGAAATACACTGGCACACACGGCAATTCAAAACGGGGAATCCCTTGTGTCTTTATTTGCAGAGAAGCAACGTTTCGGGGTAGTACCCCTTTGTCATGCTTGACAAAGGGGTACTACCCCGAAACGTTGCTTCTCTGCAAATAAAGACACAAGGGATTCCCCTTTTTGAATTGCCGTGTGTGCCAGTGTATTTCTACTATTGACCTTGGGGAGGGTGCCGATCCCTCCAGCATTGAGCACCTGGCTATCCTGACTGAAGGCCTGGGTGTGCGAGCCGACATCTCTATCTTGTAACAAGAAGTATCCCTGCCAATATGCCTTCATTTACCAACACTGAGCTGGAACCCACAGATACTAATAATATTTTTACTTTCACTGCTCTACCTGCCTGAGTACTCTGTGATCTCACCTCTGGTTCATAATGAGTGGTAATGCTTGGAAACACCTGTGGGGAGACAGACAACTTTACTATTATAATCCTTTATTTACAATGCACTCAAATATTCTGCAGCCCACTACAGATATTATACATTATTCACATCAGTCCCAGCCCCAGTGGAGCTTACAATCTAAGGCGCCTATCGCATTCACACGCACAACGGTCGGTTCTATCAGGCGCCAATTAACAAGGGGAGAGCATACAAATTCCTCGCAGACAGTTTTCTGGCTGGAATCAAACCAAGGCCCAGCGCTGCAAGACAACAGGGCTACTCACTGTGTCACTATGATGCAAATGCTAAACACAAGTTATTTAAACTGAGAGTAGAAACACATGCTACCTGAATGGAACAAACACCCACAGAGCTTTATCAGTGCTTTTTCTTCAGGCTATTAAGTTACTGTGATTGATATTTTTTATCCCAACCCATAATTAAATGGTAACATTTGTTAGCTGTTGTTAGCTGGGCAGAGACAGATGAGAAGATTTGGGGAGATTAGTTGCCCGGCGACAAATCTCTCTTCTTCGGGTGACTAATCTCCCTGAACGGCCTCCCCATCGTCTAGAATCTAAATTGAGGCAACTTCGGGCGACTTTGGAAAACGAAGGTGCTCCAAATGCCATCCCGCCGGCAATTTAGATTGTAGCCGGCAGGGAGGCAGTTCAGGGAGATTATTGCCCGAAGAAGAGCTATTTTTTCGTCTGAGACAGACGTATCTTTTTGTCTGTCTCAGCCCTAAATCTGTAGAAAAACAATGCTTTTTGTTAAAATAAAAAAAAACGTAGCACATTCCGCATTGGAAGCAAAGAAGCTGAGTTTATTTCTGTAATGCAAACGCTGGAAGATGAAAATATTGCAGAAGTGAAGTGAAAGTAACACTGAGTGCAGTCAGTCCTGTACAAACTGCAGAAATACTGGAGAATTTCATACCTGAACTGGAAAAGGCCAGTGTCTCCCGGGACATGTATACACACTCTTGTCTGGAAGGTCCACATGAATATTCAACTGCAATGAAAAGAAATCCGATAAGTCTAAAGAGCAGAATAAAAGCACTTACACCACCGTATATTCATTATAGCAGCACTTTGGTTATGGATTCCTAATCCGGAAACCCAAAATCCAGAAAGTTCGGAACTGCAGGAAGCCCATCTCCCATAGACAATTTAAGAAAATTATTTTAATTTTTAAAAGGAATTTCCTTTTTCTCTGTAATAATAAAACAATAGTTGTACTTGATGGTAACCAGGCTGCATGAATCCATATTGGTGGTAAAACAATCCTATTAGGTTATTTAATGTATAAATAATTAGACTTAAAATGTTGCGGTTCAATTAACCAAGAATCCTTTATGCAGAAGTACCATGCATTGTGGATAATAAATCCTATACCAGTATATTTTATTAAAGTGGTTTATGTGCAATGCCAATAAAGGACAATGGTTTAGGGGCTGAAGTACCAAGAAGCAATAGCACAAGGGCTCTCTGGCTACTGCAGTTTGCTAAAGGGAGTTAAGTTAACTTTTAGTATGTTATAGAATGGCTAATTCTAAGAAACTTTTCAATTGGTCTTATTTATATTAATAGTTTCTGAATTATTTACATTCTTCTTCTGACTCTTTCCAGCTTTTAAATGGGGGTCACTGATTCCATCTAAAAAAACAAATGCTCTATAAGTCTAAAAAAATGTATTGTTAATGTACTTTTTATTACTAATCTTTCTACTCAGGCCCTCTGCTATTCAAATTACAGTCTCTTGTTCAAATCAATGCATGGTTGCTAGGGTAATTTGGACCCTAGCAACCAGATTGCTGAAACTGCAATTTGGAGGTCTGCTGAATAAAAAGCTGAATAACTAGGTGAATTGATAATCCAATATAAAAGTTGATGGGGGTCAGCAGTGATTCTGAAAAAGGACTGAACCACAACAAGTGATCTCATTGAAAGGCATTTACCAAATAATCGGTATTTATACAACTTTCCTATCCACAGAAGTGGCCAAATTTCCCATGATCTCTCTGATGTCAGCTGAATCCTTACTTGGTATAGCAAATAACTAATGACCTACAGTATATAGTTAAATATTATCTCAGAGATGTAAAATAAGACAAACAGGTCATACGTCTCCATAGCATTATATACTGTACCAACTGCTATTTCAAGAATGTGTTCTGAATATTCTAATAAAAATAAACATGAGGGGCGTGGTCTGACCACTGATGTGAGTGCACGCAGAAATCGGAGCTTCGCACCAAACCCTGTTTTAAACCCGGTAATCCCTGATATTTCTGGTGAGAAACGGAGCTGGAGCACGGAAACCAACAAGCCCTACCGGAGAGACTACTCATGGGCCAAAACCGAGCTAATAAGCGGTCCTCAGAGGCAGCGGCCCGTCTTGAGAGGTACGCCAGAGACCCACCTCAAAATGGCGGAGACAAGGCCAAACACGGGAAGCGCACGGACCCGAGACAAGATGCGGATAGCGATGCCTCTGAATCAGTGGAAGACGGGAACCAAGCGCTAGATCAGTCCCAGGCAGAGGGGGAACCGACCTTAAGAGACGTGATGTCGGAAATCAAGGCAGCCAACACAGCCTGCACAACCCTCATTAACGCCAGGACGGAAGAAATAAAGATTGACCTGTCCATCATAAAGCAGGACATGCAGAAGTTGCGAGAGAGAACAACAGCTGTTGAAACTAGGGTCAGCGACCTGGAAGACTCGTGCAGGGAGATCCCTGACCAGTATCGCGCAGTGAAGAGACTACTGGAAGAGTGCCAACGTAAGTCTGATGACCTCGAGAACCGGCTGCGACGCAGCAACCTCAGGTTTGTGGGTTTTGCGGAGATGGCGGAGGGGAGCACGCCCGAAGCCTTTCTAGAGACATGGCTTAAGGACACTTTTGGGGCATCACAACTCTCTACCACCTTTACAATTGAGCGGGCTCACAGAGTCCCAACTAGACAGTCCCCTCCAGGCGCCCCTCCTAGGCCCCTGATAGCGAAGCTGCTAAACGCGCGGGACAGAGACAAAATCCTATCACTAGCCAGAGGACGTGGCCCGCTACGTTTCCAAGCTTCGACAATTTCGATATATGCGGATTACTCCATGGAAGTGCAGAAACAGCGTGCAGGCTTCCAAGGTGGGAAAAACCGGCTACGGGCAGAGGGCCTCACCTACGCCATGTTATACCCTGCGCGACTACGGGTCCAAGCAGATGGGCGCACTTACTTTTTCACTGCGCCGCAAGAGCTTACTCAATGGTTGGATGCACGAGGAGCTCGTCCCTGAAAGGATCATAACCTCTTCTCTACTACGTAAGTGTAGTTCCTGAAATTATGCAGCAGCAGGCCCATGGGGGGGTATTTTTGGATCGGAAGGGAATCTTGCTAGCCTTCACCTATCACACAACCCCTACTTCAGTTGCACCATCACTACGGGGGAAGGCAGGATATATTACCCATTGCGAGACAGTAATCTGTCTATCCCTTCTGCCCCATAAGGGGTCCCGCCCGGCAGCCTTTACCAAGCAACGTATAGGAAATGCGGCTTCACCAGTTGGTTAATCAGGATGTGTGTTCCAGCTCCTGAACACAGTTTAGTGGAAATATTTTTTTTATTTTTATTTTTTGTATCAGCATTTGATCATGTACACTGGGATAACCACCCAAATGATGGTGCGGAGGTTCGTTCTCACATCTAGGAAGAGCCCGCAGTTTACCCGGGCTCGATCTGCCACTAGGCGACTTTACTATCTCTACCGCCTGTTTGTGCGGAGTGGCATGACTGTCCCCAACCTACAGTGAGAGAAGGAAGGAGTGTTTCGGGACAAATTCTACCCTTAGTTTGGAATAGGGTGGAAGGGGAGGGGGGTATGATACTTCAAGGGATGTTTATTGGTGCAATGTTCATGCACAAGGTTCAAATGTGTGACAAATTCTATGCTTTGACCTTAACGGTTGCTCAAGGGAAATTTTTGTTGTGTACATTATGGCAATTGTTATATATTCTGATGTTCCTGGTCTGTCAGCTCAATGGCGGTTAACATCACCAGCTGGAATGTTAGGGGCCTTAATGACCCAATAAAACGCAGGTTAGTTATGGACTTTCTTAAAAGACACCACACCTCCATAGCTTTACTCCAAGAAACCCACTTGACAGGCTCTAGGACGCAGGCCCTGCGGAGACCTTGGGTTGGGTGGGCTTACCATGCAGGCTATTCGACACACTCTTCAGGGGTATCCATACTAATTGGTAAAAGTGTCCCTTTCAGATTTGGAAGTATTAAAACAGATCCAAAAGGGCAATATATATTTCTGCATGGTTATATCAACTCATGCGAAATACTTTTGGCCAACATATATATTCCCCCCCCCATTCGGACCACAAGTACTGCATGTACTAGCAGATCAGATTATTCAATATCCCCACGCACTGGTTATAGCAGCTGGGGATTTTAACGACGTACTGTCCCCTGAGTTAGACAGATTATGGAAGCCACCTAACAAGCCCCCCCAGCAAGCCACTATACTAAGTCAGTTGACCCAATCATTGGCACTAGTAGACATATGGAGAGCTACTAATCCAGACAGGAAGCTGTACTCTTGTCATACAGTGGCCCACCAGGCACTGTCCAGAATTGATATGGCTCTTATTAACACCGCTGCTGTTCCATTTGTGTCTGGTATTTGCTACTTGCCTAGAGGCATTTCGGATCATGCCCCAGTGCAACTAGTACTTCAACCTCCACACAAATCCGAACGGCCCCGTCCCTCTATCAACTCAACCTGGTTAAATATACTGGATAACTTTACCTCAGTAGAAGGAATGATAGATGACTTTCTCACTCTGAATAGAGACATCCCAACGTTGGTCCCTATATGGGACTCTTTTAAAGTATATATACGTAATTCCATAGCAGCCGACATAGCGGCATACAAGAAGCAAGCAAGGTTAGCAATACAATATCTAGAGGAGCAGGTAGTGGAAGCGGACCATCAGGCGGCTGTAGCCCCCACCCCCGATAACCTTAAATTGCTCAAGGAGGCGCAAGAGACATATGCACAGAGTCTCAAAACCAAAGCTCTGAACCGTCATTATTTCAGTAAAGTTAGGATTTACGAACAGGGTGAGAAGGCAGGGAGAATGTTGGCTCACTTAGCAAAAGCACTGAATACTCCCCCCCCCATCCCAGCAATAAAAGACAAGCAGGGAGTCCTGCACACGGATCCCCTTAAAGTCAGAACCCTGCTCACAGATTTTTACACAAACTTATATACTAGTAAACTTGGAAGGTTCCGAGCCTGAAATTTTGGAGTTTTTAAACACGGTCGATCTCCCAGCACTAAACCAAGACTTTAGAGAGTACTTAGACGCTGACCTCACAGCCATAGAAATTCAAGAAGCTGTGGACTCCTTCCCTCAGGGCAAAGCTGCTGGCTCAGACGGCTTGCCAATGGAGTTTTATAAAAGACACTCTAGTAAGCTGGTTCCACACCTGCTCCAACTTTATAATGATGCCATAAAAGAGGGGCACCTCCCACATTCCCTGTATGAGGCTGCTATAGTGCTTCTCCCCAAACAGGGGAAAGATCCACACCTGTGCGAGTCATTCCGCCCCATTTCACTATTAACTGCTGATGTGAAAATATACGCCAAGGTACTAGCTAGAAGACTACGCAAGGTAATAACACAAGTAGTTGACCCTGACCAGGTTGGGTTCATTCCAGGTAAAACCGCCAGTCTGAACACACGACGGCTGTACCTAAACCTCACAAACAATTGCGACAACACAGGTAGTAGGGCCATCGCTGCATTGGACATAGCCAAAGCTTTCGATACGGTGGAATGGCCCTACCTTTGGCAGGTCATGAAAGTGATGGGGTTTGGTGATAAATTTGTGCAAAGGGTTCAATTGTTGTATAAAAACCCTACTGCCTCGCTACGCCTCAGTACACTTAACACCCCTAGTTTTATGTTATCCAGGGGAACGAGACAGGGGTGCCCTCTCTCGCCCCTGCTCTTTGCGCTAGCCATAGAGCCATTTGCCCAAGCAGTCAGAGCCCACAACCAAATAAAGGGGTTTCAGAGAGACAACAAGGTAGAGAAAATTCAACTCTATGCGGATGACACCCTAGTTTACTTGGGGGATAGGAACCAGTCATTGTGTTCTCTAATACAACTTACTAATTTGTTTGGTCGGGTGTCGGGCCTACAAACGAATACTTCCAAATCAGTACTATTTCTAGTGGATGACCCAGCACAGGGTGAGGTACTAACAGAGCATCCTTTACAGGTGGTGGACAACTTTACTTATCTAGGACTCCAAATTGCATTACCAATCCCTCAGTTTCAAGCCTTGAACATTGATACACTTATCAGGTGGACCCAGGGAAAATTTAGAACATGGGAGTCACTCCCGATTGGTCCTGCTGGCAGAATACAACTAGTTAAAATGTTCATTTTACCCAAATGGCTATATATACTATGGCACTCACCCATGTACCTACCTAAAAAAAATTCAACGGAGTAAACGGTATGATGAGTAAATTTATTTGGGGTTCCTCCCGACCAAGGTTGAGAATGGCCACCCTGATGCGACCAAAGGACGAAGGGGGTATGGCCCTTCCTGACTTATATATCTATTTTATTGCAGCGCAATTGGCGCATATCATGCCAATGGTACATCAGGACATCTCGCCACCACTATATAACCTGTGGGCAGTTACGGCCAAAAACCCTTGTACGCCCTGGGTCACTCTACTGGGGAACGACTCCCGAAAAGTTAAGTCACCTATGCTTACATTACAATCCAAAATTTTGAGAATAGCACATACACTGGTAAAATATAAAATGCTGGCCCCGCAGACCCCGATTTGGACAAATTTGGAGTTCCCTAGGCTGGCGTCTTGCCCCCCTCCGGGGACCTGGCTCAGACTTAGCCTAGTAACGGTAGCAGATGTGTGGGAGGAGGATCATATTATTCAGTTGCAAAAACTACAAGAAGATAGGGACCTTCCAAACACTCAATGGTTGGTGCATCGCAGGATCGGCTCATCTCTGTCAGAGTTCTTTAGACAACCCAATCGAGTTGTAGGTAACTCTCCAGTTATCGACGCTCTGGTTGAGTTGACTCATAGGAAGAAAATTTCTACTCTTTACAAACTATTAAGTAAACCTTTGTATGTGGATAGCGATATACGAGCTCGGGGGGCTTGGGAGACAGATTTGGGTCCTATATCTGACGACCAATGGGAGGGGGTGCTCCGTACCCCTAAAATAGTATCCCACTCTGATAGACATGGATTGATCCAATTATACCTAGTGCACAGAGCATACTACACGGTTCAGAGACTATATGCTATGCAAGCAGTGCCATCCCCCCTTTGCCCCAGATGTAAGGGGGAAATAGCCACCTTGGTACATACATTATGGGGCTGCCCTGTTGTATTGAAGTATTGGGAAGAGGTGGCTTTATGCTTAGATAACATTATCCCAGACTGGGGTGAAGGCAACGCCAGAAATTGCCTGTTTGCACTCGACATTAATGAGTCACTAGATTTACATACCAAACTTTTTATTATCAAAGCACTGTTTCAAGCAAGACGCCTGCTTACACTTCACTGGAAGGACTTGCATGCACCCTCCCTGCAGGAATGGAGGAAACCATGAATGACTTGGCTGATTTTGAGCGGGTTATTTTGGACAGAAGAGGGCAAATGCTGAAATATATACAAATATGGAGACATTGGAATGGTTCACTACACCTAAATGCTACTTGAGGGGGGAAGGGTAAGGTGACCTGTGGGTAAAGAACATTTACCAATGGAGAAGTAACAGCAGCTGGGAATTAAGGATTTCCATGTATCCGAGTGTAACAGTGTGTTTTTAATTCCCACAGCACAGTTGACATTCCTGAGTTCAGATAATGAGTTATCAGACATACGTGCAGCGGGGAAACCTTGCTATGAACAGCACATCTAAAAAATGAACAGCTTTAATACTACCCAGACCTGCAAAACCTGTTGCTCTAGATGTTTCCTAGAGAGAGAAAAACCTACGGTATAATAAGATCTTTCCTGTCTCTTAATAATAATTACTGCTGAAAGAAGCAATAATTTCAACAGTAAGAATCTTATAAAGCTTTATTTAGGGGAGAAAGTAAAACAACAAATGCTCCTTCTCCTTTAAGAACCAATTCCCTGTCAGAACCCGACACAAGCTTAGAGGATTTCTGCACATAGGACACAATGGAATTCAGCAGTTCTATCCTGACAAACATTTCCAGCCAATGAGCAAAGTGTAAGCACTTAAAGGAGAAGGAAAGGCTAAACCTAAATAAGCTTTATCAGAAAGGTCACCAGTAAATCCTCAAAGTAGAGTCCTCTGTCAAAAGAAACCTTGCATTCCTTTCATTCTATTGTGTACACATGGGCTTCTGTATCAGACTTCCTGTTTTGAGCTTAAACCTCCAGGGCTAAGGCTTGAGCATGCTCAGTTTGCTCCTCTCCTCTTGCCTCCTCTCCCCCCCCCTCCCTGCTTTAATCTAAGCCCAGAGCTATGAGTGAGCAGGGAGAGACTCAGGCAAGAAGTGATGTCACACCAAGCTAATATGGCAGCTGCTATCCTAAACAAATATAGTGTTCTCGCTTGCATTATTGTGGCTAATCTATTGGCAATAAACTGCTTCATTAGCTTTCCTTCTCCTGTAAATACTCATTGCTTGCGATTGGGTTATTATAATCATGTAAATTTGCAGCTATAATAGAATATGAAGGCCACACTGTTTTCCTGGCAGCATCACTGGCAACATGGAATGGTTAAAGGAGAGGAAAACTTTCCAGCACATTGCCATCTGGTATCATTCTCCTGGGGATTTCTTGTGTCGCATTAGGTGGGTGTCTGCATTGTATAGACATTTTTCTGACTTTACTATAGTAATATAGGGAATGAAAGATTATAGTACCACAGTGCTCTCATAGAAAAAAACACTGACCTGGGATAGAAATTAAGCAATTTTGCAACCCATCCCCAACTGTGAATATGTCTCCTTCTCCCACAGCAAAAGGGCAGCACTCCGTA
This sequence comes from Xenopus laevis, assembly GCF_017654675.1. NCBI lineage: Eukaryota > Metazoa > Chordata > Amphibia > Anura > Pipidae > Xenopus > Xenopus laevis. The sequence goes on from NC_054373.1 coordinate 32,042,361, forward strand.
CTTTAGTAACATTGCCTTTATTTCCACATGCAGGGCATCATATGCAGCTGCATATGTTGCCCTGCATGTGGAAAAAAAGGCAATTTTACTAAAGTACGGAGTGCTGCCCTTTTGCTGTGTGACTAGTGGTTCCAGTGTGGAGGGACACTGTGGGACGTGCACCCGGAACAATAGGAGATTGGAAACAAGTGAGTGCCCCTCTAACTCTACCTCCATATGTCTCCTTCTCCTTTAATTATTCTTATGGCAACAAAACACAGGGAATTGTAATGGACTCTTCTACATCATAGTCAATTGGATTTATCTGCAGATAGAGAACCAAGCCAAACCCTCCCTCCACAGGACAATAAATGCCTGTGTGCCCCGCTCACTGATTATTCATACTTCATTGGAAACACTCAGATACAATAGAACCATCAGTTTAAGCTTTTCAGGGGACCACGAAAAATGATGTAAAATCTGGGAAAATGTAAAACCAGGGAAATGTGTTAAAACAACCTTTTCTTCAAGTTCTCAAAGGATATAGGCACAGCAGTCGTCTTCCATTTGAAATACAACATTTACTGTGTTAATAACAAGGGGGCATTATTATTATACTATGGGGGGTGTGTGCAAGGCCTCTCTGATAGTCACATACACAATCTAAAGCAATAAGTGATTAACGCAGGACTGTATGAGGTGCAGACTAATTGGGACAGGCTACTTACAGACACAACGTGGCAAAATATACATCTGGTTAGTATTTAAAAACCCATGACACTAATAATAACTAGGGATGCAATAAATCCACTATTTTGGATTCGGCCACAGCCCAGAATCCTTCTCGAAAGATACGGCCGAATACCGAACTGAATCCAAATCCTAATTTGCATTAGTATTCGGTCGAGCCTGGCAGAAAGATTCGGCAGAATCCTGCTAAAAAAGAAAGACTCCCGAACGGAATCCTGAATTCGGTGCATCCCTAATAATAACATTCTTAGAGGACAAACGGCAATTTTTGGACAAAATTGTTATATAAAATCCAGGAAAACAGTATTAGTATCAAGGAAAGCACCAATTAAAGTGCATTATAAATTGGTGGGACCACAACAAATTAACATAAAATGCAGGATAACGTAAAACCAGGGTATGTAAAATTGAGGGTTCACTTAATATAAAATGACACCACAGCCGGGCCAAGGAGTATCGGCTAGAGTCCTGCGCGGGTCCATTTTTTGGAACCCGTGCCCGCAACCTGCATTCTTTCACACTTGGACCTGCAACCCGACCCGCAAGTACCTTATCCGCAACCCAGACCCGCTGACCATCAAGGATCAGGACTGCAGGGCTCTAACTTGGGCACCCAGGACAAGGGAAGTGATGTAGGGGCCACACTTGTGACACTGCTGCAAATTTGTGCCCTAAGAATTAAGGGAATTCATTTACAAAGGCACATGACACAAGCAAGAAACGTTGATGTTGAAAAGGGGGTTGTGTATTTTATAAGAGCTGCTGTAGAGAGTCTCACCCTACAACACCCCACCACACAGGCACAATGTTATTAGGCAACACTTCCAACGATTGACATTTAGTTTATGCAATTACACTCAAGGGAGAGTAAATCCCCTCACCTATAATATGTGTTTCACTATAAATCCAGTGACATGATGGTATAACTCCTCCCCCACAATACATACCTCCCAACATTTTGGAAGTAAAAAGAGGTACAACATTTTTTTTCCCGCAAGTAGCGCAGCAATTTTTTGACCACACCCCTTTCTGTGGCCACACCCCCTAATTACCATGTTTGTTTTACAAAATTTGGCAGGTTATGAAAGTTTGAAAATATTTCTCCTTCTCCAAACTGTGTTTTTGTGTCTCAAAATTGTTACAAAGTATCTTATTTGCACCTGTTAGCTGTTCTGGGCTCTCTGCTAAAAGCCAATTAAGTGAGAAACTTTGTTTCTTTTTCTGGCTGTTCAGTGCAGAGAAAAGAGGGACTTTCCAGTACAAATGAGGGACTGCAGGTTGAGCTGTCAAAAGAGGGACTGTCCCTCCGGAAAAGGGACAGTTGGGAGGTATGACAATAGTAATGTAACTAAGAGCAGGACAAAATATGAGATACTACATGTTCATATAAACGTTAACTTCCCCTTTAAATTCTCCCCCAATGTATGTTGTTCGCATTAAAGTCTCTCTGCACTGCCCGGGGAGAAACGTTCCCTAATAAAGAGAATCAGTAGCTATTAGGGGAGCCTCTCACCCGGCCATTATCGCACACTTGCCCAAAACTCGCAGCGATCACCGAGCTCAGAAGCAGCGGCACCACAGAGCTCAGCTGCCCCATCCCGTTGTCTGACTGGGGGCGGGGTTAGGGGGGACTGACCAAGATACACGTCATGGCACCGCGCTGTTCTTTCCACTGTACACGCAGCCCGGATACGCGCGGCACCATCTATCCAATCAGACCGTAATAACGTGATAGCCTAATCTGATTGGTAGTTGGTGGTGTTTACTTTCTCGCTGGCGCGTGGAGGAGAAGTAGTTGTGACAGGGACTGGAGATGGTGTACGTACTGCTCCTGAGTGCGCTTGGAACCTCCAATGGGCCTCCACACATAGGGGCAAGGGAGGGCACTTGCCCCCTGGACCAGTAACATTAAAACATTTTATCGAAGAAAATCTGTGACCAGCTCGCCTGTGTGCGCGCCCCTGACGCAGCGCTGTTCCTCCAGCACCGGAAGTAAGCGCGCACAGCACCGGAAGTAAGCGCGCACAGCACCGGAAGTAAGCGCACAGCAGCCAGGAGGAGTAAGGCCGTGCTGGCTGGGGAGAGACAGTCGGCAGAGCGTCGGGACAGCTGTGGTGAGAGGGAGGGAGCGGCTAGACAAGGGAGGCTGCGGGGAGAGAACGGCAACGACTGCATGTCATTGGGCCAGGAACTTCTCTGCCATCTCAGGAGTTACATATGGCTCCCCCCCAATTCTGACACAGTAAATTAATTGACTTTGCCATCAATAAGTAAATCGCCATGTGTTGCTCTTTCACTCCTCGGTCCCAAACTTAATAAAGTAAAATAACTTATCATTGAACCAATAACCACCTTGAAGTATTGTTTTCACCAGACATTCTGGTAACCCCATCCCTTACTCCAAAGTATAAACAGCTGCCACTCACAAATCCCACACACGGGCACATGCACAAAAGAATATTTATTCCAAAAACATGTCAGACACAAGTTTAGGGCTGTAGTTAGGGTTACCACCTTTTTTGGAAAAAAAATACCGGCCTTCCTATATATCTAGATTTTTTTCCCTATTAATAACATTGGGGGTCAAGCATCGTTTTTCCTGGTCAAGCCGGTAAAATACTGGCCAGGTGGCAACCCTAGCTGTGGCGCACTGTGTTCTGACTAGGGTTGCCACCTTTTCTGGAGACAAATCGCAGCCTTCCTATATTTGTGATGTTTTTTCCTATTAATAAGCATCATGTTTACTGGCCGGCCAGGTGGCAACCCTTCTGACTGGTTAAATTGTGTTCATTTATGGTTTTCTATGACGGAACATGGCTGTAAATGTTATCCCATCTGTAACCTCAGAGCAAGCCTATGACTCTGTACTATAACACCCAATATTGTCACATATTGAGCCTTATATGATTTTTATAATAAAGGATGCTGTTCATGGGAAGTGTCTGCTATATATATTTTTTAGAGTAAGAATTAACTCTGCTGCCAAACAATGTTAATATAATAAATGTGTAATGCAAGCGCCCACTCTTCCAGTCTCAAGGTAACACAACAGTTTATCTCAATTCTTCAGAATTGTGTGGGTCAAAGTGATCAGTCAGGCATAATGAGTTGGCTAATGATCTCTTTGCTTTCTCCCACCATTTCTTATTGACTGTTCTACCTCTCAGCCACTGTATTTCTGTCTTGTGCTCCCTGTTGCTAAACAAAATAATCTTCGTTTCCATCGAGTTTTTGTCATCTTAAATGACATTTTGTATAGGGATGAAAACAAATCAGTTTGGACCAGTAGCACGTAGGATGCCTGTACCACTGCTTCTGTCCCAACTTGAAGCGCATGTCAATATACCAAAAAAAAAGAGTGTGGAAAACAGGCTCAGAAGCCACAGATACTGTGCTACAAGCTTTATTATAACAAACCTGTTAAAATAAACCTTGCAACACAGTATCTGCTGCTTCTGAGCCTGTTTTCACACTCTCTTTTGGTATGTTTTATAGGGATGCACCAAATCCACTATTTTAGGTTTCGACTGAATCCTTTGTAAAAGATTCAGCCGAATACTGAACCGAACCCCCCGAGACTGATTTAAAAACGTTCATATATCTTAAAAGGGTTGTTCACCTTTAACTTAAAGGGAGTGGTTCACCTTTAAGGTAACTTTTAGTGTGTTATAGAATTACCAATCCTAAACAACTTTTCAATTGGTTTTCATCATTTATTTTTTGTAGGTTTTTAATTATTTGCCTTTTTCTTCTGACTCTTTGCAGCTTTCAAACGGGCATCTCTGACCCCCTTCTAAAAAGCAAATGCTCTGTAAGGCTACAAATGTATTATTATTGTTACTTTTTATTACTCATCTTTCATTTCAGGCCTCTCCTATTCATATCCCAGTCTCTTTTTCAAATCAATGTGTGGTTGCTAGGGTAATTTGGACCCTAGCTACCAGATTGCTTAAAATGCAAACTGGAAAGCCGCTGAATAAAAAGCTAAATAACTCAAAAACTACAAATAATAAAAAATGAAAACCAATTGCAAGTTGTCTCAGAATATCACTCTCTACATCATACTAACCGTTATCTCAAAGGTGAACACCCACTTTAACTTTTAGTATGATAGAGAGAGTGAAATTCTGAGACAATTTGCAATTGGTTTTTATTATTTGATCACCCTAGCAACCATGCATCGAATTGAATAAGAGACTGGAATAATAAACAGGCCTGAATAGAAGGAAAAAAAAGTAGCAATAAATACATTTGTAGTCTTACATTTGTTTAGATGGAGTCAGTGACCCCCATTTGAAAGCTGGAAAAAGTCACAAGAAGAAGGCAAATTATTCAAAAACTATGCAAAAAAAAAAAGTCAAGGCCATTTGAAAACTTGCTTAGAATTAGCTGTTTTATAACAAACAAACAATTCACTTAATAGTGAATCACCCATTTAGACATTGTGAGAGCGACACCTCACAATATCATTCATTGATGTGATTTGGATAAAGCATGGCATGTGGAACAGACAGGACCGGATTTACATAGCATCCCCAGTGTTTCTGAACCAATGTGGGTGTGGTTGGGCAGCATGCCGCCCCCTTAAATCCTGCCGCCCTAGGCCCGGGCCTTTGTGGCATCTCCACAAATCCGGGCCTGGGAACAGAGTTGTCAGTGGAACATCAAACACTGCTGTGTGTGCCATAGGCTTTAAATGTCCAACCCTAGAGCTCAGTGAACTGCAGGGGGAGCGGGGGCCTTACTTCCCAGCCATGCAGAATTCAAGCAGCTTTGTTTATGACGATCCCTAAGCAGCCCAGACCACACTGAGCATGTGCACAGTCTTAGTCTTGCAAAGATGTTTAATAAAATTACAAGATGATGACCCCCTGTACCCAACTTTGAAAGCATAAATGATTTGTTTGATTAGGCTTGTGGTGCAGTAAGTTCATGTTTATATTTAGTATACAAAATACAGCATTTCTAGCCTTATTCTATTTTAGACTTTACATGCCCTTTAACTTATGTCACCAAGATGTGTCCTTATGGTAGAAAATATGTATATAATGCAGCCTTCGGTCTGCACTGCAATGCTGGCTCTCACATGGCATTTTGCAGGTGTGACCTTTGGAGTGTTTGTGTTGGCCTGCACTGTGACGGGCCTGTACCTTGGAACAACCTTTTACTGAGAACACTGACTTATGGTACAAGCTGGACAGAACACGTCTCCCTTGTGTGTTATTGTGCATGTGGACAGCTTTTCAACAAGGCCACTGCGGAGCAAGATTTCTAATGAGTTAACTAATTATATAGAACACAATTACTGAGGAGCAAATAATAGCACAACGTGATCTCTCCCATGTTTTATCTGTAAGACAACCAATAATAATAGATTAGCATCCAGCTGTTTAAGCTTTTGTAACCTCTGCATCTCATTCCCTTGTGATCCCCTTGGGTATGAAAATTGTCCATATTAGGAGATACTGAAGTGGGTTCATTACCTAAAGGTAATGGATTTGAGAATATCCTCCGGGCATTCCTGACCCAATTGCTATCACTATCCCTTCTGCCTGCCCAGTATTATACTGCAATGTGAGATTTCAATGCCACCAGCTTAATTGGCGAATAGTATCTAGAGATGGAAAGAATCTATCATTTTTGGATTTTGCCAACATGGAACTGAATTGAAGCCCTTGTTTGCATATTCAAATGTGAGAACATTTAAAAAACGGAAAATATTATTAGCAAAAACTTGTCATATTCAGTTGTCCAGTGCAGTTAAGCCACATGACTTTATGGTTTGGATTCTGTATGAATCTTGCAAAAAAATGCTAGGATTCAGCCAGATCCCAACATATCCATAATCAGGTGCATCCCTATTAAATATATCTTTGGTGACATAGTAACATGGATAATAGATGCGGCTTTAACTTAACTATTAGTATGTTATAGAATGTGCCATTTTTAGCCACTTTTCAAATGGTCTTCTTTTTGTGTTTTATTTGCCACCTTCCTGTCAAATGGGGGTCAGTGAACCCATCAACAACAATCATACTGTTCTGTTAGGATTCAATTTTATTGTTATTGTTACATTTAATTGTGTATTTTTCTGTTCAGACCCTCTCCAAACACTTTCCAAACATTTACCTGTATTGATCGTGATGTTTGTTACTCCTTATATTCTATATATGTAATTCATGATGTAGTTGTATAATCACATTTACTTTACAGTGCCACGCAATATGTTGGCGCTATATAAATACATGTTAATAATAATAATAATAATAATAATAAACATACCAGGTTATAATTACATAGTTACATAGTTACATAGTTAAATTGGGTTGAAAAAAGACAAAGTCCATCAAGTTCAACCCCTCCAAATGAAAACCCATCATCCATACACACACCCCTCCCTACTTTTAATTAAAATTCTATATACCCATACCTATACTAACTATAGAGTTTAGTATCACAATAGCCTTGGATATTATGTCTGTCCAAAAAATCATCCAAGCCATTCTTAAAGGCATTAACTGAATCAGCCATCACAACATCACCCGTCAGTGCATTCCACAACCTCACTGTCCTGACTGTGAAGAACCCTCTACGTTGCTTCAAATGAAAGTTCTTTTCTTCTAGTCTAAAGGGGTGGCCTCTGGTACGGTGATCCACTTTATGGGTAAAAAAGTCCCCTGCCATTTGTCTATAATGTCCTCTAATGTACTTGTAAAGTGTAATCATGTCCCCTCGCAAGCGCCTTTTTTCCAGAGAAAACAACCCCAACCTTGACAGTCTACCCTCATAATTTAAGTCTTCCGTCCCTCTAACCAATTTAGTTGCACGTCTCTGCACTCTCTCCAGCTCATTTATATCCCTCTTAAGGACTGGAGTCCAAAACTGAACTGCATACTCCAGATGAGGCCTCACCAAGGACCTATAAAGAGGCATAATTATGTTTTCATCCCTTGAGTTAATGCCCTTTTTTATGCAAGACAGAACTTTATTTGCTTTAGTAGCCACAGAATGACACTGCCCAGAATTAGACAACGTGTTATCTACAAAGACCCCTAGATCCTTTTCATTTAAGGAAACTCCCAACACACTGCCATTTAGTGTATAACTTGCATTTATATTATTTTTGCCAAAGTGCATAACCTTGCATTTATCAACGTTGAACCTCATTTTCCAGTTTGCTGCCCAGTTTTCCAGTTTAGACAGATCACTTTGCAAAGTGGCAGCATCCTGCATGGAACCTATAGTTCTGCACAATTTAGTATCATCTGCAAAAATAGAAACAGTACTTTCAATGCCCACCTCCAGGTCATTAATAAACAAGTTGAAAAGCAAGGGACCTAGTACAGAGCCCTGCGGTACTCCACTAACAACACTGGTCCAATTAGAAAATGTTCCATTTACCACCACTCTTTGTAGTCTATCTTTTAGCCAGTTCTCTATCCAGGTACAAATACTATGTTCCAGGCCAACATTCCTTAATTTAACCAGTAACCTTTTGTGTGGCACTGTATCAAATGCTTTAGCAAAGTCTAAGTAAATCACATCCACTGCCATCCCAGAATCGAGGTCTCTACTTACATTCTCGTAAAAAGAAATTAAGTTAGTCTGGCAAGATCTATTACGCATAAAACCATGCTGGCACAAACTCATAGTATTATGATTTTCTATGAAGTCCAGTATCTTATCCTTTAATAACCCTTCGAAAAGCTTTCCTAATACTGACGTCAGACTAACTGGCCTATAGTTTTGAGGCTGAGAACGGGATCCTTTTTTGAATAGAGGCACCACATTAGCAATTCGCCAGTCTATCGGCACAATGCCAGATCTCAATGAATCCTGAAAAATTAAGTAAAGAGGTTTGGCAATCACAGAGCTAAGCTCGCTAATTACCCTGGGATGAATACCATCTGGCCCTGGACCTTTGTTAATCTTAACATGTTCAAGTCTCTTTTGAATTTCTTCATGTGTGAACCATGCATCATTAGTTGTATTACTAGAATTGGGAGTGTTAAGAAGGAAACCTTCACTTACTGGTTCTTCATTTGTGTAGACAGATGAAAAATACGAGTTCAGAATCTGCGCTTTTATTTTGTTTTCATCAACCAGCTGACCCCCCTCTGATAGTAAGGGTCCCACCCCTTCCTGCTTCATTTTTTTACTATTGACATATTTAAAAAATAATTTTGGATTTTTTTTACTGCTTGCTGCAATATCCTTTTCTATAGCAATTTTAGCTTGCCTTATAGCTTCTTTGCATGATTTATTGGCCTCCTTGTACCTTATAAATGTTTCGGCTGTACCAGCTAACTTGAAAGCCTTAAAAGCACGTCTTTTCTTACCCACCTCAACACCAACGCTTCTATTGAACCAAAAAGGTTTTGCTTTGCAACGACGTTCCTTGCTTACAAGCGGAATATACTGACAAGTATATTTATTAAGCAGCATTTTAAAGACTTCCCATTTTTGTTCTGTGTTTAACCCTGTGAAAAGCATTTCCCACTTAATATGTTGCAGAGATGCCCTTATACTGTCAAAGTTTGCACGTCTGAAATTTAGTGTTTTAGTTACTCCCTTATAGAATTGCTTCTGCAACAGAATCTCAAAGGAGACCATGTTATGATCACTATTCCCTAAATGCTCACCCACACAAATGTTAGAGATGAGTTCAGTATTGTTAGTTATTACAAGGTCCAAAAGAGAGTTATTCCTAGTAGGTTCTTGAACGAGCTGGAATAAAAAGTTGTCATTCAGCATATTTACAAACCTACTAGCTTTTTCTGTCTTAGCAACCCCATTACCCCAGTCAATGTCTGGATAATTGAAGTCACCCATAGCAACAACTTGACCCAGCTGTGAAGCCGCTTGTATCTGCAAGAGTAGCTCGGCTTCATACTCGACACTTATACGAGGTGGTTTATAGCATACACCAATGATAATTCTTTTTGATACCTTTTGCCCAGTCGAAATCTCTACCCAGAGTGATTCTACACCCTCACCAGTGCCAGCTATTTTTATTTCTTTAGCGCATGGCTTTAATTCAGGCTTTACATACAAACACACTCCTCCACCCTTTTTAATCCCTCTATCCCTCCTAAAAAGGGTGTAACCATTTAAATTCACAATCCAGTCACATGTTTCATCCCACCAGGTCTCAGTGATACCAATTATATCATAATGTTTAGAGCATGCAATTAATTCTAGGTCTCCCATTTTACCTGACAAACTCCGTGCATTTGCCAGCATACAGCGGAGGTTATTACTTTTACTTTTGAAATGTGCATTACTTGGTAAAGAATTATACGTTAAGTTAGTATTATTCTGTTTTCCTTGTAACAGAGGGACCTCCTTAGCTGGTAAACTGTATGCCCCCCTCACTCCTCCCCCATGACCCCTTACTAACCCCACTGCCCCGTCTACACTAGCTTCCCCATAATCCTTTCTCTCACCCACCCCCCCCTTGCCTAGTTTAAACACTCCTCCAACCTCTTAGCCATTCTTTCCCCTAGCACCGCGGACCCCCTTCCATTGAGGTGCAAACCGTCACGGCTGTATAAGTTGTACCCCAACGAAAAGTCAGCCCAGTGCTCTAGGAACCCAAACCCTTCCTTCCTGCACCAAGACTTTAGCCACGCATTAAGCTCCCTGAGCTCCCGCTGTTTTCCTAAACTTGCACGTGGCACAGGCAAAATTTCAGAAAAGATTACATTGGAAGACCTTTCCTTGATCTTAGAGCCTAGATCCCTGAAATCATTCTTTAAGGTCTTCCATCTACCATTTATTTTGTCATTAGTACCGATATGCACTAAGACAGCTGGGTCGTGCCCAGCCCCACCCAATAATTTGTCTATCCGATCAACCACATGCCGAACCCTGGCACCAGGTAGACAGCAAACTGTTCGGTTGTAGCGATCCGGACGACAAATTACCCTATCCACTTTCCTAATAATTGAGTCCCCTACAACCACAATCTGCTTAGGCCTGACTCTACTCTCCCCCCCACCACTACTAGAGAAACTGGTCTCCCGGCTGTTAGAGAGATCAGCCCCATCTAGAATTGCCAATCCAGAGTTCATACTCCCATCATCTTCACACAATCTGGCAAATTTGTTGCGATGTATAATCTCCGGATCAGCCTCCATTTTCCTTTTGCCCACCTTAGATTTTCTAACTGTCACCCAGCTAGCTGCCTCAACATCCTGCTGCTGTTCTGTTCCCCCCAAACTATCTGACCCCGCTAGGTCCTGCTCAGTGAGCAAAAGACTCCTTTCAAGATTGTCAATCGACCGCAGTGTTGCAATTTGTTGCTCTAGTGCTCTAACTTGAGCCTCCAAAGTGGCAATTTGCTCACAACCACCACAGAGGTAAGCATTTTGTTCCAAATCTGCATACATATGGCAGACTGTGCACTGAGTCAGACCTTCAATCTTGCTAGCACTCATTATCCCAGTTACAGATCAAAACAGGAAAAATTTAAATATATAAAATAAAAATGAGGGTTTAGAACAAAACTTTTGACCTAGTTTGAACCTCCTTTAGTTTGAAACTCCGGTGTTTGTAACTCCACTTACAGAACAACTCCACTTACAGAACCCCCACTTAACGAGCAAACACTTAAGAGAAGCTAACACTAGAGCAAGCTCCACTGGAGTCCCAGGGGTTCTATTTATACAGTCTGTTCAGGTGCAACTAATCAAACCCCACCCCCTCAAACGGAGGGAAAACTGCAAAGTAAAGCAGGTTGTGACAAACTTGCTGTAAGCACACTAGCACACCAAACTTTGCTGTTTAGCACCCAAGACAGAAAAAAAAAAAACCTTTTAAAAAAAAATTAAACCACAGTAGTTAAATATAAACCTTAATATAAAAAAGCAGTTAAGAAATACTTATCCTTTTCAGATGATTTGTTTGCTTTAAGTTGCTTTAAACCTGTCAGCAGCCTGATTCCATATTAATGGTATATAGAACCCCAGAAAGCAGCTTCTGAAACTCTAAACTAGAGAGCTGCTTATTAAAACTACATCATTAAAAAAAATCTACATCCCAGAAATGTATAATGATATTCTCTGCATTCTAGAATTACATTTGGAACATATTTTATGCATAATGCTGTACAGGTTTGGGACTGGTTTTCGCGACCTGGGGTCTTCCGGATAAGGGATCTTTCCATAATCTGGCTCCTCCTACCTTAAGTCTACTAAAAAAGACAATTTAAACATTAAATTAACCCAATAAGAATGTTTTGCTTTCAATGAGGATTAATTAAATACTAACTGGGATAAAGTACAAGTTATTGTTTAATTATTACAGAGAAAATGGAAATCATTTGAATAATTTTAAAAATGGAGTCTATGGGAGATGGCCTTCCTGTACTTCGGAACTTTCTCAACAATGGGTTTCCAGATAATGTATCTATCTTTTTAAATACAACCCTTGACTTGTTTCAAAGAAGGAAACTGTAAAGTAGTCATTTCTTCCTGTACATTCACCAGTCCCCTAAACAAGAGATGTTCTATGTATCACTCAGCAGGAGCACTGGGATAAAGGCTAGAACTGCAGGCTGCCTTTAAACACAAACATGAATCATTTTTAAAATAATTTGACGCAGGAAGAGTTCAACCTTTTCAAAAACCTGAAACCAATCATTGTGTAGCTGAGCCTTTAAATAAATAAATCATTTGCTAAGTAACTCAAATAGAAAATGTTTGAATTGATGTAAGATTCAAGGACAGCAAAAGAGAGAAAACAAAAGCAGATTCCTCTTGTAAAGTGGACAGACTATGCTACTGGTGATTGGCCTAAATTGCCTGGTTGGACTGTGGGTCATGGTGATCCTGCTTGGTGTACTTTCCAGGTATATGTTTTTAACTAAGAGGCAGGCAGAGAACAGAAATAGAGATGATGAAGAGGAGGATGTTTTTGGAGACTTCTGGGAGTCCCATCCTGGGGGTACACAGCTGATCTACAAACCCTCTGCTCTTGCTAACTGGTTGCTGAGAGATCTTCAACGTCAGTCATTGCTACAATCAACGGATTGGTGGATGAGGAAATGGCCTCATATTCAGACAATTATTCAGAACTTGCTCCCGGCTGACAAGATATTGGAGTTGGCCCGGGATCATCTGCAGCTGGCTGATGGTGGAATAGTTGCCTTGGACTGGGTAGTTGGACCAAGAGGTATTTCAGGAACTAGAAGAGGCACCAATACAGCCGGAAGCCCACCGTTGCTCTTTATCATTCCAAACCCATTTGGAAAGTTGACAAAAAACACTGAGCAATTTTGCCTTCGGGCATTAGAAAAAGGCTTTTACCCAGTAATTTTTAATAGGAGAGGGCAGAATGGCTGCCCCTTGGTTACAGTGAAGCTCCAAGCTTTTGGGGAGCCAGCAGATCTGAAAGAGGCTGTGAGTTATGTACGTTTTAGGCACCCATCCTCCTTGTTGTTTCTGATCAGTGAAGGGTTAGGATCAGGACTTCTGCTTTCCTACCTGGGGGAATGTGGTTCCTCCAGCTACATCACAGCGGCCTCATGCATTTCTCCAGTCTTTCGTTGCCAGGAATGGTTTGAGACTGGGCTACCATGGCTGTACGACTGCCTCCTGCTTCTCTATCAGAAATTCCATCTCAGTAGGTAGGTGCATTAACGGAAAGAATACATTATGGGTGCATTTTCTTTGGTCAGCATTATTTTTAGCAAAACAAATAGAATCGTTTTTACTCGTATATAGTTTTTAGTAATAGTTTGTAATGTAATAGTTTGTAATAGTAATAGTTTGTAATGTAAAAGTTTTTACTCAAGATGTTACTCATCTTCAAGTTCTCAACACACGGACGATCTTTCACTTTGACCCATTGCTTATAAACAGTACTGAATGGGGAAGGAATTATTTCTATAATTCTATAGAGCTTGTCATCAACCTGTTGCTTATTTGGCTCTGTTGTATATATGTATACAGTAAACTGCACATTCAATATATGCCTGACTATGCAAACATAGATACCCTAGAGCAGGGATCCCCAACCAATTGAATCCGTGAGCAACATTCAGAAGTAAAAGGAGTCGGGGAGTAACACTTGCATGAAAAATGTTCTTGGGTGACAAATAAGGGCTGTGATTGGCCATTTAGTTGCCCCTATGTGGATTGTCAACCTACACTGAGACTCTGTTTGGCAGTACACCTGGTTTTTATGCAACCAAAACTTGCCTCCAAGCCTGGAATTCAAAAATAAGCATCTGCTGTGAGGCCACTGGGAGCAACATCCAAGGGGTTGGAGAGCAACATGTTGCTCATGAGCTACTGGTTGGGGATCACTGCCCTAGAGACAGGTGAAATTGCAACCATTTCTATGCTGTAGTGGCATATTTGCCATGTAAACCATGGGCATAGAGAGCATGTTGATGGTTACCTTGGACACTACTACCACTGTGTCCATTACCACAAAGGAAATAATTTGTCATCGTGGTCAACTATGATTTAAACGGTTGTGGAACCCACTTCCATGGAAACAATGGTGAGAGGTTGGTGACCATACTGAAGGCCATTCTTCTCCTTATAGGGCATGTACAGTCTAAAATAGAATAAGGCTAGAAATGCTGTATTTTGTATACTAAATATAAACATGAACTTACTGCACCACAAGCCTAATCAAACAAATAATTTATGCTTTCAAAGTTGGCTACAGGGGGTCACCATCCTGAGGTCATTGTTTTTTATTTGCAGCTTCACACTATGGAAATTTACATTATTGACTGCCTCCGTCCTCTTCAAATGTCCTATATTGCACAAGAAATATTTAATTCTATAGTTCTGTTGAACACTGCCTGGCATTTGATCCCCGTTTAGATTTCTGCCTGGAGTGTTGTGGACATAATAGTTAGAAATTTGGCCATGTCCTTTAGTACCTCTTAATACACAAGCAGTCAGCAAACCTAATGCCTTTCACTGCAAATTGCGAAGAATAATTATATTTTTGGGGAAAAACGATACAGGGGCTCTGGGTCCTTCTATTGCAGCACCATGCTGGGATTCCCAGTCATCTCAAGGATAGACATGGATGCAGATTTAACAAGACTTCAATTTCAAATAATAAAAAACTTCTCAATTGCAAGAATATTTTCAACCTCCCCAAACCTGTTGAAACACAAACTAAAATCCCATTCTGTGCATGAATTTTACCTCCCATGTACTTCTACGGCAGTTCACCAGGCTTGTGTTTGTAACTCTTGATATTAAAGGGCATGTAAAGTCTAAAATAAAATAATTGTTAGTCATTGTTATAACTAACAATGAACCCATGGTGGATACACCTATCTATACGTCCCTCCAAATTTCTTCCATAGGCTTTGTTGCTGTTGTACCAAACCAAAGTACAAAAAAAACCAGGCTAAATATTTGGGGCTATATCATGGCGTCTGCACCTGAAAAAAGGAGGGACATTCTGCACCATGTAATAAAGTGTTTTATACTTTAACTGGTTGGAGTTCTTGCCACTTAGGGAAAAAAACATTGAACATGAGGAGTCACATTTATCAAGGGTCAAAATTTGAATTCATGTTTTTTAAAACTACCATACGCTCCCATAATTTGAACAATCAAAATTTATTAATAAAATCACATTTTATGAACTCCGACTAATTGAATTGACCCGAAAACTCGAATTCGATTTGAAAATATTTGAGGTTTTTTTCTCCAAAGAAAAAACTAGAATATGAGGAAGGCTCCAAACATCACCAAATTGATCCCTGGACCTCTCCTATTGACTTATACAGTAATTCGGCAGGTTTAAGGTAGCGAATAGTCGTATTCAAGTTATTAAAGGGCCAGAATGTGATAAATCACAAAATTCAAATTAAAACTTGAATTGAGTTTGGATAATTCACAATTCGAATTTGCGAGTTTTTTTGACAAAAAAAAAAAAATGTAAAATTTCACTTAGACCCTTCAAACAATTAGTTGTTTTCAGATAGATCATCAGAAATAACGACTTTTTCCAATGACTTTCTATTCTCTATCTTTGAACCTGCTGAGCAGAATCTCTGGGTTTCATTACAGGCAGCTGTTAGAATTGATACAATAGTTACTAATACTCCAGAGATACTGCTGAGAAATGTATCAACTAAATGTTGCAGAATTGTAACAGTTTAGAGTCTGCACCTGAATTACTGAAACACCAGAGACACGAACATTCAACTTTAAACTTTTTGAGAAAACAGAAAAAAATATTGGAAAGTAATTGAAAAACGTCGTTATTTCCAGGGAATCTGAAAACAATTGAACTGAAATATGTGTTTGGAAGGTGAACTCCCCCTTTAATAAATCTGCCCACAGTGTGTAATGTGGTTATGCACAAAAATGTGTGGCTTTTGCCCTGATGCATTTGGGGTAATTATCCACCTGTCACAGCTTCTCATAGAGACGTAGAGGAAAAGAAGACGTGCAGTGCCCATCTGCAGCCCTTAGTTTGTGCTTTTAGCCTACACAGCCTGCTGGTGAGACTGAGGCATCATACATTTGTACCTTATAGGTATTGACAATGAACACTTTTGTCATTGTGATTTTGTAGTAACAAAACAAAGCAGCGGACCCACAATGTGTACTAAAATTACTTTATTACAGTTGATTTTTTTTTTTTTTAACATTTCCTTTGCTATGGTACAAAGGATAATTACAAACAAAATATTACATAGGATTTATTTTCTTTCCTTTTTCTGACAACTTCGTAACAGCTTTAAATGCACAATCTATACAATTAATACAGGTTATACAATATATTGTGAGAAGAATACCAGAATACTGACATTACACTGTACAAATGAAACCCTCGCTGTACAAGAGCTCAGTGGGCTCACTCCCTGCAAATACCTTGCACACCCGCAGAAACAGCTAGAGAGGATGCCAATGGGTCTAGGGACTGTGCTCATTGGGTGTCATTACAAGACATTTTGGGGGTTACCATGAAACCATCCCGAGATTAAGAAGCTGTGAAGAGTCTATAGCACATCTATTCCGATTTATTTTGTCCCTCGTGGCTTTGTTGGGATAAGGAATAAAAACTGCAGTGATGGCGTCACTGTGCCAGATGCAAATATGTGACCATGAGCAAAATGCAAAGCTGGGAGTATGTGTATAGTTGTCACTGTATGAAATAGAAAAATAGAATTGAATCTGCTCGGTACCGAGGGACGCTCTTGTGGCTACAATCGTGGCCTTGAGGACGTTTTTGCTATGTAAAGTGGATATAAGGCACGGCAGTGGGGGGTCATTAAGCGACACTCTTGCATCACGCAATACAAAACTGCACCCTGTAGAGCGTTCACTATAAAAGACCAGATCAAAATGGAATAGAACGTTGCACCTTTTAACTCCCACTGAAATGAATCTGGGTCTTAGAAGTACAACATATTAAAGGTGTTCCCTATTGGTTGGAAAGGATTTCTCTCTCTAAACACCATCACTTCCCGAGGGAGGCTGAAATCTTCATAAATAAAGGCAGAGGTGAATGTATTCCTGATGTCAGTTTCTCCGTAGCCTTGGCTGATGCACTGTGCAAATATATATATATAATATACTACAGAAGCTGGAGAAGGATAACCAGATACCAGCTAGGTCTGTGTGCCCCACTGCTCCTATATTTAGGGCTATGACGCCCATCAATTTGATTTGCTGCAATCTTTTCATTCAAAATACCTTATATATCGGGGAATTGCTTTCTGACACCCATAAAGTGTATCAGGACACCAGGCTGTAGGCTCTGTGTTTCCCCATACATTATAATGGCAGGAGGAATTCCTGGGAAGGTTGCAGAAAGATATTGACGTGTACGGGTTATTTATCATCTAGAAATGGTTATACTGAAGGATCTTATTTGCTGGAATGCATCAAATCCGAGTGGGATTTTGAGCAACCAGTATAACTGTGACACTGCAGCATGAAAGGACCTGAGCATTTAATGCCACAATAACAAACTCATCACATTGCTGAAAACCTAATTTAATGCTGGGGAGCCCACCTACAATGTATTACAAGAATATGACAGCAATGAAAATAATCTGGTATTCCACTTTGGGATGAAGAGATCTCTATGATCTGCCATGCAAACCTGGGCTCTTGCTGGGGTACCAACATGCCTTGGTTTCTGCGGGTGTGCGTTTATTACCATCCTAATAAGTTACAAAACTAAGTTAATTGAAACATTTTATTCAAATAAAAAAAAAAGTTGATTTTGGCCAAAAGACTATTTTTGTCCCTATGTGGCAAGTGTACAATGTGAGAGTAGGAATACAGATTCAGACAATATAATAATGTTTCCTTTTAACTTCAACAAAAAAAATCAAATGTGCAAATATAAGGGGAGAAACATGCCGGGAGCATGGAAGGAACCCTGGAAAGCAAGGAGAATGTAAGGATGAAGATAAAATAAGATGCCCAGAGACAGCAGGAATGTATTACAAAATAAAAACACATTGCTGGCCCCTCTGGAGGAGAGATTGCCCTGCCACTGCTTGGCTGCCAGATGAACCTACAACATGTTGGCGGCAGTGAAAGGAAGATCCCAGCAAATGCTAAAGAAGTACAAAAGATGCACAGGGTCACGAACCATTGCAGAAATCCAAGTTTCTAGTGCAGGGTTAATCGAAAAGAATTTGACTGCAATGTATCCCTGACCCCTCGAGAGGACACATACCCTACACATAACAACACCACATTGCTCCTCTAACCACTTCTGCAATCGACATATTTTGATTCTAGATTTCACATTAACAGTTTCTCCATAGGAAGCATTTCCTGATGCTGCCCCACTTAGTTGCATCTCTTAATGCAGTAGAAGCAATAGAATGGAGCAAAGACGCATTCAAAGATGCTTTTAAATGAAGGGGTGCTCTACTTCCATATTCATGATATTAGCAGTGTAAGAATTGGAGCGGCTCCTGCTATTCAGCCCAAGCTGGAAGCGTCTCCCTTCTTAGATGTATCTCACAATGTGGCAGGGGCAATAGAACTGAGCAGGGATCCATCAGAAGATGCTTCCTGATTCCATAAATTAAGCCTTTGACCTTCTAGGGTCAAACCGAAGGGGCCACTCTGGTTTGACATTCATGACTTTAGTAAAAACAGCAAATATATACAAAACATGTAAATTGAAATAGTGCTCAAAGAAAGAAGTAGGTATTTGTCCCTTTTAATCCCTTTTGCACCAGAGAGCTTGTTAAAATGTGGCGTCTATATAAGATGGTACCCTCCAGTGCAAAAAGGTTAAAGACAAAAGAACCACCAGATTAAATGAATGGAAGCAGGCCGGCTTCATTCGGTAGAGATAACTTTTTAGAATTCATATTAGTAGTTATGTTATAAAGCTCAAGCTTTTATATATATATATATACATTGCCATCTGGTATCATTCTCCTGGGGATTTCTTGTGTCGCATTAGGTGGGTGTCTGCATTGTATAGACATTTTTCTGATTATAGTACCACAGTGCTCTCATAGAAAGTGTCCCAGCCCATTTTAAAGAAAAGAACACTGACCTGGGATAGAAATTAAGCAATTTTGTAACCCATCCCCAACTGTGAATATGTCTCCTTCTCCTTTAATTATTCTTATGGCAACAAAACACAGGGAATTGTAATGGACTCCTCTACATCATAGTCAATTGGATTTATCTGCAGGTAGAGAACTAAGCCAAACCCTCCCTCCACAGGACAATAAATGCCTGTGTGCCCCGCTCACTGATTATTCATACTTCATTGGAAACACTCAGATACAATAGAACAATAGAACCATCAGTTTAAGTTTGAAAAATGATGTCAAATCTGGGAAAATGTAAAACCAGGGAAATGTGTTAAAACAACCTTTTCTTCAAGTACTCAAAGGATATAGGCACAGCAGTCGTCTTCCATTTGAAAGACAACATTTAGGGGCACATTTACAAAGCTCGAGTGAAGGATTCGAATTAAAAAAACTTCGAATTTCGAAGTGTTTTTTGGGCTACTTCGACCATCGAATGGGCTAGTTCGACCTTCGACTACGACGTCGACTACGAATCGAACGATTCGAACTAAAAATCGTTCGACTATTCGACCATTCGATAGTCGAAGTACTGTCTCTTTAAGAAAAACTTCGACCCCCTAGTTCGGCAGCTAAAAGCTACCGAACTCAATGTTAGCCTATGGGGAAGGTCCCCATAGGCTTGCCTGTGTTTTTTTGATCGAAGGATATTCCTTCGATCGTTGGATTAAAATCCTTCGAATCGTTCGATTCGAAGGATTTAATCGTTCGATCGAACGAATAATCCTTCGATCGAACGAATAATCCTTCGATCGTTCGATTTTAGGATTAGCGCTAAATCGTTCGACTTTGATATTCGAACGATTTTAGTTCCTAGTCGAATATCGAGGGTTAATTAACCCTCGATATTCGACCCTTAGTAAATCTGCCCCTTACTGTGTTAATAACAAGGGGGCATTATTATTATACTATGGGGGGCGTGTGCAAGGCCTCTCTGATAGTCACATACACAACCTAAAGCAATAAGTGATTAGTGCAGGACTGTATGAGGTGCAGACTAATTGGGACAGGCTACTTACAGACAGAATGTGGCAAAATAAACATCTGGTTAGTATTTAACCCTTTAAATGCCACAGAACGTAGAATCTACGTTCTGTAGCAAAGTAACTTGAAATGCCACAGAACGTAGATTCTACGTTCTGCAGCATTTGCAGATTTGGGAACGGAGGAGCGGTTTGTAAAGCCACTCGCTCCGTTCCTGCTTGTTCCCCAGCCCCTAGGCAACGAGCCTAGGCGGGGAACAAGTGGCCCCTGGGTCGCGATCGCCCAGGGGCCCCAAGGCAGCAGCAGGCACGTGCAGCATATGTGCCCTGCTGCTGCCTGCACTTTCAGAACGGAGGAGCGGCTTTACAAGCCGCTCGCTCCGTTCTTAGTTTCCCTGCCAGCTTCCCCTTCCCCTAGGCAACGAGCCTACGTAGGGAAAATGGGGCCCCTGGGTCGCGATCGCCCAGGGGCCCCAATGCAGCAGCAGGCATGCAAAATATACGTGCTCTGCTGCTGTTTGCCTGCTGCCTGCTTTTTTTGAACGGAGGAGCGGCTAAAAAAGCCGCTCGCTCCGTTCATACTCGTCCCCCAGCCCCTAGGCAACGAGCAGAAGCGGGGAACGAGTGGCCCCTGAGGCGCGATCGCCCAGGGGCCCCAAGGCAGCAGCAGGCACACTGAAATCTAGGTGCCCTGCTGCTGCCTGTGCTTCCTAGCCCTACAGCACCGCCCACTCACCAGATCCAGCAATGAAGACGATTCCAGCTCATCATGCAGCCCTCCTGGACAACCTACAGCCTGCCACCCCAGGTTAGTGCCCCCCCCACACACACACATACACACAAACACACACCCACACACACCTATTGTACTAATACACTTACATTCCCACTTATATTCCCACTTACACACACATACATTCAATTTTGGGGGATCAGGGGGGTCACATATATTCACAGCCCTTACACATGCTTGCACACACTTGCACATGCAAACAACACGCATACAACACACAATTTGCCTGTTGTACACACTCATACGCTATTTTGTGTGTTTTTATTTTCTTTTATCGCATCGTCTGTATTTTTGCCTGTAAAAACTGTTTTATTGCCATTGCGAATAGCGTATTTGCTAATTGCACCGCGCAATACCTTTTGTATGTTATTTCGGTGATTATATTGCAATTTCAGTGATATTTGTACATTTTTAGCCATTTTATTGCATGTTTAGCCATTTTATTTCATTTTCAGCTTTGCGTAGGTGTTGTTCGCTTATTTCTATCTGTAAAACCTATTTAGCTATGCTAAAATAATCAAACTTTGATTCTGACCGTTAATTACATTAGGCTAAAAAAAAAAAAGCCATTGATTTTTGTGGTTTTGTTGGATTTTACTGATTTTATACCATTTGGCTCAGTTCTATGTTACTTTGTTTTGCCCATGGAAATTTTGTCTGCGATGGATTCATTTGGGGGTCTCTGTGCGCCACATAGTTTGGTATATCTATACATATTGGGCATCAAAGTATTCAGTAGACCCCTGGCGTTCATATTTAGGATGTTTTATGCTGATACGTTACGAAATGTGGGGCATATAATGGGGTAAAATTCAAGCTTTCTGACGATTTTCAGAAATTTGATAAAAACCGTTATGTTCAGCATTGCTTTGCAGTTTGGCAGTATGCAGTAGAAACACATATTTACCCATATTGGATTTGTCAGAATGTGTACTTTCTAAAAATATATGGTTTTCTGGGGTCTCTGTACTGTTAGGGGGGTCTAATGTCGCATAATACACACACCAGGTGCTTATATTGCAGCAGCCAGCGCGTCAGCTGTGAAAATGTATATACAGTATTGTCATTTGGGGGTCTCTGTGCGCCACATAGTTTGGTATATCTATGCATATTGGGCATCAAAGTGTTCAGTAGACCCCTGGCGTTCATATTTAGGATGTTTTATGCTGATAAGTTACGAAATGTGGGGCATATAATGGGGTAAAATTCAAGCTTTGTGACGATTTTCAGAAATTTGATAAAAACCGTTATGTTCAGCATTGCTTTGCAGTTTGGCAGTTTGCAGTAGAAACACTTATTTACCCATATTGGATTCGTCAGAATGTGTACTTTCTGAAAATATATGGTTTTCTGGGGTCTCTGTACTGTTAGGGGGGTCTAATGTCGCATAATACACACACCAGGTGCTTATATTGCAGCAGCCAGCGCGTCAGCCGTGAAAATGTATATACACTATTGTCATTTGGGGGTCTCTGTGCGCCACATAGTTTGGTATATCTATGCATATTGGGCATCAACGTGTTTAGTAGACCCCTGGCGTTCATATTTAGGATGTTTTATGCTGATAAGTTACGAAATGTGGGGCATATAATGGGGTCGAATTCAAGCTTTGTGACGATTTTCAGAAATTTGATAAAAAACGTTATGTTCAGCATTGCTTTGCAGTTTGGCAGTTTGCAGTAGAAACACTTATTTATCCATATTGGATTCGTCAGAATGTGTACTTTCTGAAAATATATGGTTTTCTGGGGTCTCTGTACTGTTAGGTGGTCTAATGTCGCATAATACACACACCGGGTGGTTATGTCGCAGCAGCCAGCGCGTCAGCCGTGAAAATGTCTATACATATTGTCATTTGTGGGTCTCTGTGCGCCACATAGTTTGGTATATCTATGCATATTGGGCATCAAACTGTTTCGTAGACCCCTATGTTTATATTTAGGATGCTTTATGCTGGTAATGATACATGGACAATAGGATGCTGGAAAGTTGAAGCTTTGAGGCAATTTTCAGATATTTCACCAAAACCGCCAAATTTGGCAAAGCCTTGCGACTCAGTAGTTTGGAGCAGAAAGGCATGGGTACCCATTTTAGATTCTGTAGAATGTGTACTTTCCAAATATGTATGGGTTTGGGGGGTAAACATATATTTCTGTGTTTTTACCCCACAAAAATGCAGTCAATGTGTTGATTTTTCATTAGCTGAAGTTACCCACAGGACAATTTGTATGTGCTAACTTCATTTTGGGGCCTCTAAATGCCATATACTTTGGTAAACCTATGCACAGTGGGCACCAAACTGTTTGGAGGACCCCTGGCAATCACAATTTGGGTGCTTTTTTGTGATACGTAATGATACATGGGCGATATGGTGCTGGAAAGTTGAAGCATTGAGGCAATTTACAGATATTTCACAAAAACCGTCAATTTTGGGAAAGCGTTGCGACTCAGTAGTTTGGAGCAATAAGGCATGGGTACCCATTTTAGATTCTGTAGAATGTGTACTTTCCAAAAATGTATGGGTTTGGGGGGTAAACATATATTTCTGTGTTTTTTGACCCCACAAAAATACAGTCGATGTGTTGATCTTTCATTAGCTGAAGTTACCCACAGGACTGTTTGTATGCGCTAACTTCATTTTGGGGCCTCTAAATGCCAGATACTTTGGTAAACCTATGAACAATGGCCACCAAACTGTTTGGAGGAACCCTGGCAATCATATTTAGGGTGCTTTTTCTTGGTGCATAACAATACATGGGTGATATGGTGCTGAGAAGTTGAAGCTTTGAGCCAATTTTCAGATATTTCACCAAAACCGACAATTGTGGGAAAGCCTTGCGACTCAGTAGTTTGGAGCAGAAAGGCATGGGTACCCATTTTAGATTCTGTAGAATGTGTACTTTCCAAAAATATATGGGTTTTGGGGAGTAAACATATATTTCTGTGTTTTTACCCCACAAAAATGCAGTCAATGTGTTGATTTTTCATTAGCTGAAGTTACCCACAGGACTGTTTGTATGCGCTAACTTCATTTTGGGGCCTCTAAATGCCAGATACTTTGGTAAACCTATGAACAATGGCCACCAAACTGTTTGGAGGAACCCTGGCAATCATATTTAGGGTGCTTTTTCTTGGTGCGTAACGATACATGGGTGATATGGTGCTGAGAAGTTGAAGCTTTGAGGCAATTTTCAGATATTTCACCAAAACCGACAATTGTGGGAAAGCCTTGCGACTCAGTAGTTTGGAGCAGAAAGGCATGGGTACCCATTTTAGATTCGGTAGAATGTGTACTTTCCAAAAATATATGGGTTTTGGGGGGTAAACATATATTTCTGTGTTTTTACCCCACAAAAATGCAGTCAATGTGTTGATTTCTCATTAGATGAAGTTACCCACAGGACTATTTGTATGCGCTAACTTCATTTTGTGGCCTCTAAATGCCAGATACTTTTGTAAACCTATGAACAATGGCCACCAAACTGTTCGGAGGAACCCTGGCAATCATATTTAGGGTGCTTTTTCTTGTTGCGTAACGATACATGGGTGATATGGGGCTGAGAAGTTGAAGGTTTGAGGCAATTTTCAGATATTTCACCAAAACCGACAATTTTGGGAAAGCCTTGCGACTCAGTAGTTTGGAGCAGAAAGGCATGGGTACCCATTTTAGATTCGGTAGAATGTGTACTTTCCAAAAATATATGGGTTTGGGGGGTAAACATATATTTCTGTGTTTTTACCCCACAAAAAATGCAGTCAATGTGTTGATTTCTCAGTAGCTGAAGTAAAGTCCTGAACAATTTGGATGTGCTAACTACATATTGGTGTCTCTAAATGCCAGATACTTTAGTAAACCTATGCATAATGGGTATCAAACTGTTCAGTGGACCCCTGGCAATCATATTTCAGGTGCTATGCGGAGCAGCAAAATAAAACCTTTGAAATGATTTTTCAGAATTTTCAATTTTTTTTTGAAAAACCACTATGTTCAGACAAGCTTTTATGTTTAGTAGTTGGGAGTAGAGAGACATAGTTACCCATTTTGTAATCGGCAGAATGTGTACTTTTCAAAAATGTATGGTTTTCTGGGGTAAACCTACGGTTTCAGGATTTTTTGCCTTGGAATCTAAAGCATGCCGTTTTCAGCCTTAGTGCTTTCAAAATTCAGTAATATACTGCCGGGAGTTTTTGAGGTACAGAAGTCCTAAATCTCCCTAAAACTATACATATCTGGTATTGGCACGTTCGAGAGACATAAGGCTTTCCAAATCAGTTGGATTTTCATCCGTAAAATGAAATATTTTTCTGGTATAAATTGATATACGATGAAAAATCATAATTTTTCATTTTTTTTTGGTATTTAGCACTATAAATTTTTTTGCACAGGTGGAAATACATGAAAACTCAGGCAGATTTAGAAAGCTCAGTTTCTACCGAAAAAAACAATGTATAGTTTTCCTAGGTAAACTATAGGTTTCCCCTCAGAAAATGCCCCTAAAGTGAGAGAGCACAAAATGTTTCAAAAACGGCTGGCATTTCGCGTAACCAAAATGTGAAACTCTGCTGGCACTTAAAGGGTTAAAAACCCATGACACTAATAATAACTAGGTATGCACTGAATCCACTATTTGGGATTCGGCCACAGCCCAGAATCCTTCGCGAAAGATACGGCCGAATACCGAACTGAATCCAAATCCTAATTTGCATATGCAAATTAGGGGTGGGAAGGGGAGACATTTTTTACTTTTGTTTTGTGACAAAAAGTTATGCAATTTCCCTCCCCATCCCTAATTTGCGTATGCAAATTAGGATTTGGTTGGGCCTGGCAGAAAGATTAGTCCGAATCCGAATCCTGCTGAAAAAGGTTGAATCCCGAACGGAATCCTGAATTCGGTGCATCCCTAATAATAACATTCTTAGAGGACAAACAGCAATTTTTGGGAACATTAGGACAAAATTGTTATATAAAATCCAGGAAAACAGTATTACTATCAAGGAAAGCACCAATTAAAATGCATTATAAATTGGTGGGACCACAACGAATTAACATAAAATGCAGGAAAACGTAAAACCAGGGTATGTAAAATTGAGGGTTCACTGTATATAAAATGACACCACAGCCGGGGAAAGGAGTTTGGAGTTTTTTGGAACCCGTACCCGCAACCTGCAATCCGCAACGCAGACCCGCAACCTGCATTCTTTCCCACTTGGACCAGCAACCCGACCCGCAAGTACCTTATCCGCAATCCGGACCCGCTGACCATCAAGGATCAGGAAGTGCTGACGTTGTAAACCGAAAGTGACATCATCGGAAGTAGGCGTGGTCAGAAAAACCGAAGTAAAACAGTAAGTACTGACTGTCAATGTAAACCGGAAGTGGCATCATCGGAAATAGACGGGAACATAAAAAAGGAGTAAAAATCGCTAGTGAGAAGACCTAGTGAGAAGACCTAGCTAGTGAGAAGACCCCGCAGAACCGCGTCTATACCCGCACCCAGAATTTCTGCTCGCAACCCGCAGGGTACTGGAGGTTTTTGCGGGTAACCGACCCACTGCAGGGCTCTAACTTGGGCACCCAGGACAAGGGCGGTGATGTAGGGGCCACACTTGTGACACTGCTGTAAATTTGTGCCCTAAGAATTTAGGGAATTCATTTACAAAGGCACATGACACAAGCAAGAAACGTTGATGTTGAAAAGGGGGTTGTGTATTTTATAAGAGCTGCTGTAGAGAGTCTCACCCTACAACACCCCACCACACAGGCACAATGTTATTAGGCAACATTTCCAAAGGTTGACATATATTTTAGGCAATTATATTCATGGCAGAGTAAATCCCCTGACCTATAATATATGTTTCACTACAAATCCAGTGAAATGATGGTATAACTCCTCCCCCACAATAGTAATGTAACTAAGAGCAGGACAAAATATTAGATACTACATGTTCATATAAACGTTAACTTCCCCTTTAAATTCTCCCCCTCTGTATGTTGTTCGTAGTAACATCTCTCTGCACTGCCCGGGGAGAAACGTTTCGTAATAAAGAGAGAGGCGGGAGCTATTAGAGGAGCTGCGGAGCCTCTCACCCGGCCATTACCTCGCAGCGATCACTGAGTTCAGAAGCAGCAGCACCACAGAGCTCAGCAGCCCCATCCCGTAGTCTGACTGGGGGCGGGGTTAGGGGGGGACTGACCAAGAGACACGTCATAACAGTGCGCAGTTGTTTTCATTATACACGCAGGCCGAATAGGCGCGGCACGATCTATCCAATCAGAGGGCCACTGATGTGATAGCCTAATCTGATTGGGAGTTGGTAACGTTTAGTTTGTTGCTGGCGTGGGGAGGAGACGTGTGGGTTAGATGTGATGTGACAGGGACTGGAGATGTTGTACATCCTGGTTCTGAGGGCGCTTGGAACAAATAATGGGCAGTAGTTGAAGTCAACCTCTCCTTCCCCTGTTTATATTTACACAGCCAGTGGAGATGAATAAATGTATGAAGTAAAATGGCGCAGAGGCTGTTTATTAATAGTTTAAATGGAAATATGTATTTCTTATAAGCCTCTGGTTCCCTAATAGGGTTGCTAACTGTTATCTTGTTGGTTCTTTTTACCAGACATTCTAGTAACCCCATCCCTTAGTCCAAAGTATAAACAGCTGCCACTCACAAATCCCACACACGGGCACATGCACAAAAGAATCTTTTATTCCAAAAACATGTCAGATGCAATTTTATGGCTGTAGGCTGTTCTGACTGGTTAAATAGTGTTTATTTACGTTATTCTATGACTGAACATGACTATAATTGCTATTCCATCTCTGTAACCTCAGAGCAAGCCTATGACTCTGTACTATAACATATAATATTGTCACATATTGAGCCCTATATGATTTGTATAATAAAGGATGCTGTTTGTGGGATATGTAAGTGTCTGCTATATATTATATGGAGTATGGATTAACTCTGCTGTCAAACAATGCTAATATAATAAATGTATCTCACAAGCGACTCCCACCTCCAGTCTCAAGGTAACACAACAGTTTATCTAAATTCTGCAGAATTGTGGGGGTCAGAGTGATCAGACATGTGTATGAGGCAGTTGGCCAGTGATCTCTTTACTTTCTCCCACCATTTCTTATTGACTGTTATACATACCCCCCAACTGTCCCGTTTTTTGCGGGACAGTCCCGCCTTCAGCTGCCTGTCCCGCTGTCCCAGGTTGTGGGCTCAATATCCCGCTTCCCAGTGGCTCATGAGCTCTTCCTGTTTGTGCTTAGTGAAGTCTCGCAAGAAGAGACCACGCCTCCCTGACGCGCTATGTTGCCTCCTTTAGGCGTCAGGGGCCCCGGCAGAAGTGGGGGTGGAAGGAGCAGGAGACAGAGAGGCCGCAGTCAGACAGGAGCGAGGAGTAGATTTATGGCTCGGCGGGCGCTGTTGGTGCTGGAGCTGTACAGCGGGGTCGGAGGAATGCACTGCGGCCTGGGAGGTAAGGGGGATTGGGTGGAACGCAGAGTGGCGCGGCAGGTAATTGGGGATTGGGTGGAGCGCACAGGGGTGCGGAAGCTGAGGTGACAGGGAAATAATACAGTGAGGCCTTCCATGGAAGAGGGGCTGGGCCTGAGCCTGCACTTGTTAGTGTTTCTTTCCCAACACAGGCCGGACTTTGGGCTGAACCACTACTTTACATTCTTCCCACTAATCTTCACCCAAACCGCACTCCCTTATACTCTCTCCCTTCAGTACTTCAATCAGATCTTCAGCCTGCTGCAGCTTCTTGAGAGATCAGGAAACGCAAACTATAACTCCCAGCATTCCTCGCTGACTCCTACAAGGGGTTTAGCAGACACAGACAAGAATGTTACTGGCCGCACTCCTGCCTGGATATGCCACTTCTTTGTGTTACTACAGTGAAAGTTCTGGAGATCTAGTGCCTCAGCATCTCTGTCATGTCACTAGTTGCCTCCCCAGTCCCTTAGCTTTGTTAGTTATTATCCTATTGGTTATACAGCACTATTTGCTTTTGGCAGAAAGTAAAATCCCTTTAAAAAACCCCCATACCTACCAACTGTCCCTTTTTTAGAGGGACAGTCCCTCTTGACAGTCGTATATTGTGTGATTGTTCTTGGCTATATGCAGATCTAACCCTCCTGTGTTGTACACAGTCTTTTGTGAAGGCTGGGGTCTGAGAAAACGTAGCTAATATCAGGGCTCCAGATAAAGACTTAGGAGACACATATAAAAAGTACACGCTCCCAAATAAGTGCTGCACATGGTGCTACTATAAAGCTAAAAGGTTCCCTCAAATGTGTGATTAATATGTGACTTTTACAATGAGTAATTCATTTAAATTAATGGGTTTTGTGGCTAATTGGGCTACTTTTGCACAAGCACAACCTTTAGCAGTTTCTTGCTAAATTGTGTCTTGACAGACAGCCCAGAATACATACTTGACATACTTTTGTGACAGTTTGATAAGATAAGAACTTACTTACAGCTTAAAGGGCAATACACCTTCATTTGCAAAACTGTAATAACATAAAAACCACAGAAATGTGTTCAAACTTTCATAACCTGCCAAATTATGTAAAATGAGCATGCTAATTAGGGGGTGTGGCCACAAAAATGGGAGTGGCACAACTTTTTGTCCCTCTTTTCATTTCTAAAATGTTGGGAGGTATGTGTTCTACCTCTCAGCCACCGTATTTCTGTCTTGTGCTCTTAGCCTCCCTGTTGCTAAACTGAATAATCTTCGTTTCCATCAAGGTTTTGACATCTTAAATGACATTTAGGGGCCGATTCACTAAGGGTCGAATTTCGAAGTTAAAAATACTTCGAAATTCGACCCTCGGATTGAAATCCTTCGACTTCGAATATCGAAGTCGAAGGATTTAGCGCTAATCCTGCGATCGATCGATCGAAGGATTTTTCGTTCGATCGAACGATTAAATCGTTCGAATCGTTCGATTCGAAGGATTTTAATCCAACGATCGAAGGAAAATCCTTCGATCAAAAAAACACAGGCAAGCCTATGGGGACCTTCCCCATAGGCTAACATTGACTTCGGTAGCTTTTAGCTGCCGAAGTAGGGGGTCGAAGTTTTTTTTAAAGGGGAAGTACTTCGACTATCGAATGGTCGAATAGTCGAACGATTTTTCGTTCGATTCGTTCGATTTCGTTCGACTTCGAACGAATTTAACCAATTCGATGGTCGAAGTACCCAAAAAATACTTCGAAATTCGAAGTATTTTTCATTCGAATCCTTCACTCGAGCTTAGTGAATCAGCCCCTTAGTATAGGGATGCACGGAATCCATTATTTTAGGTTTCAGCCGAATCCCAAATCCTCTGTGAAATGTTTGTCTGAATACCAAACCAAATCCGAACCCTAATTAGCTTATGTAAATTAGGGAAACGAGGGGGAAAGAGAACCGCACCTGGTAAAACATTTTTTTACTTCCTTGTTTGTGTGATTAAAAAGGCAAGTTATTTTTCACATTCGGTTGGCCAGGCTCATGGATTTAACTAAATGAAAAAGGGCAAATCTTCACCGACTCCTGGATTCGCTGCATCCCTAATTACGTAGTTGGTTCATCCCATTTTATTTGTATGTATATCAACATCATTAAACAAACAAACATAAAAAATTATGTCAAGGCAGTGGCGTAACTATAAACTCTGCAGCCACAAGGGGGCACATAATGAGGGGTCTGCTTCTTCTATAGTTCTAAAGAATTCCACTTTCCCCAGCCATTCTCTCACTGGTGTGTAGGGGAGTCAAGCAGAAACTTCAAATTTGGAAGACTGAAGCTACACGGGTTATATCACCAGCAATTCACATTATTGCCTATGGGAAAGCTTTTACTGGAGATTAGTCGCCCACAGTAGAAGAGATTTATCACTGGCAATTCATCTCCTGGTGTGCCATTGCACTAAAATGACCGGCAGTTAATGCTACCTGCTGATTGGTTGCTATGGGTTACTGCAAATGGGCAAACTTAGTGTTTTTATTTACTAAAGGGCGAAGTGACTAACGTTAGCGACCCCTCTTTGTCGGGGGTCTCGGTGAATTAAAAATTTTGCACATGCGCACTGATGTCACGCTGCACACATACTTAGAAACCCTGCACCATGTGCTCCCATGGACAAATGCAACATGGCGCTCCGAAAAGGCGAAGGGGGCCGGGGGCAGTAGCCCAGGTGGGCCCCAAGCCCCCCAGTCCGACCCTGTTGTGACATAATTCGTTACTTCGAACGGGTGCAGGCGTAACTTTGCTAGAGAAGGAGATAGACTCCCTTACACCTGGTAATTTGCTCCCTTACACATCTCGAAGTTGTGCTCTGGCGAAGGTACGCAACTACACAAATTCACTAAGATCTGTATTTTACTGAACGTTACCTCTTGCGCCAGACTTGCCTTCGCCACCTCAGACCAGGCGAAGTGCAATAGAGTAGATAGGACTTCCTCAAAAAATAGTTTGTTTCGCTTGCCGCAGTAACGCTAATGCTACTTCACAAGCGTTCGGTGCCCTGGACGCAACTTTGGATTTTAGTGAATTAGCATTGTCCTGGTTGAATCTAAACCTGATGAAGTGTTGCAATGTGAGCGAAGCGGACGCTAGCGCAAATTCAGCGCTTCGTGAATCTGCGCTTAGTGTTTTACCCAACTCTGTGCTATAGGGTGGGCGAGTAATACATTTTACTGGGCTGGAGTCTTTTGGTTCCTTACACTGTTACTAAATATACTACAATATATTATAGCAAATGTGGCACAACAGAGACCCATTTAAAAACGTTCATGTATCTTAAAAGGGTTGTTCACCTTTAACTTAACTGTAAGTATGATATAGAGCATGATATTCTGAGACAATTTGTAATTAGCTTTTATTATTTGTGGTTTTTGAGTTATTTAGCTTTTTTTATTCAGCAGCTCTCCAGTTTGCAATTTCAGCAATCCGGTTGCTAAAGTCTAAATTACCCTATCAACTATGTATTGATCTGAATAAGAGCCTGGAATATGAACAGAAGAGGGCCTGAATAGAAGGATGAACAATAAAAAGTAGCAATAATACAGTTGTTGCCTTACAAAGCATTTTTTTTCAGGCGGAGTTACAATAAGAAGCAGGGGCGTATTTATATTTAAAATAATTTGCACAATTAATTCAATGACCACAAACAACAGTTTATTTTTATCACATGAACTTTATTTGAATCCCTATGAATTTCTCACATGAATTGAATTGATACATTTTCCAGTTTTGTTTTTTTACTTTTGTCCACACAAATGACTTTTGATTTATAAATATTAGATTGTGCGACTGCAATAACTCTTCTGGTGGTTCCTTTCTTTTTGGACATTTTGTAACAAACTCATGATATTAATAATTGTGGTTTGTTTTTTCTCCGTGGAAAGAAACGCAATCACGAATTTGAAAAAAAAAAATCGGCACTGTAGACTTGCACCTGCACAGTACAGTTATGGGATCCGTTATCTGGAAACCCATTATCCAGAAAGCTTTCAGTTATAGAAATGCTGTCTCCCATAGACTCTATTTTAAATGATTTCCTTTTTCTCTGAAATAATAAAACAGTATCTTGTACTTGATCCAAACTAAGATATAATTAATCCTTATTGGAAGCAAAACCAGCCTATTGGGTTCATTTAGGGGCAGATTTATCAAGGGTTGAATAATAAATTAGAATTTTCGAGTTTTCACATTCAAATTTTAACCCACCTATTCTAATGTAAATTTGAATATCTCTAGTGCTGGGGCAGGAGATATAACACAAAGCTCACACAACTGCAGAAATGTGACACCGGTATCACAATTGTACAGTGGCTACCTCCACTCACCTCCCAACTAAAAGATAAACCCTATGTTATTGGGTGCATTAACCAACACGTATGTGCATGTGTATGTACCCCAATCAATTTCTGTCTATGTGTATTTGTTCCCAAATGCTTCCCACATAGCAAGATACAAAATGTGTTTTATGGTAGATTCAGATCCATCAAGCTCAAGCATCAGATCATCACAAACAAAATCAAACAGGTTCATGTAATCCAGTTATGAGTGTTGAATGTGTTTATTTCTATTATTTTTATTTGCTCATTAGTACAATATCTAGACTCCAAACTTCTATTGTGAAAGGTGCGGGGTGAGTAATGCCGTGCAGATGCTTAAACAATGTCACAGTTGTGCCTCTTACCTTTTCGATGGTTATTCTTGGAAACACCTGTGGGGAGATGGATAACTATATTGTTATCATCATCCTTTATTGACAACATGCTGAAATAATCAGCAGCCTTTTACAGAGATTATACATCATTCCCATCAGTCCCTTCCCCAACAGAGCTTACAATCTAAGGTCACAATCTAATTTATTACATTCACACAGACAAGGATCAGTTTTCCTCCTAAATGTTAGAGCTTGTTGTGCAGCCTCCGAGCAGCAATAAGCACAGTGCTCTCTGGTTACGATCTGCTGGAGCTGTAAAGCCCTGTTACTCATATATATATTCCACCACTTCCACCATGAAAACTGAAAAGAATAGATCAGAATGACTCATGAACACTGCACAAAGCTGGAATATATTAAGTAGTAGGAGGTGAAGGCACTTTGTATACTATAAATAATAACATGTTAGAATCAAGTCTCACAAGTGGTTGAATTAGCACATGGTTACCCATGTGAGCAGTAACGCCACGTCAAGGCTTCAACTCTTGTTACTGTCCATTCACACATCTATTGCAGCAAATGGCTCACCCTATCACTTGCTGCAATAGTTTCCTCTCTGGTCCTGCATGGAGTGACATAAACTGTCATGGGACCTTTCCTCTTCAGCAAATACTGAGAGGTATCTGACTAGTCACACACACACATCATTGGCTTTTACATATTTAGATTTACTTTTACTCAAACATATTTAGATTTAGTTTAAAATGTTGATTTTTAGGTTTAGATGATATATACACAGTACTGATACAGGAATCATGATGGACCTATTTAGCTGACGTTTGTTCCTAGTTGGCATTTTGGGTCATACACCTCTGCCCAGTCTGTTTATGAACCTTTCTCCCCATCCTTGAGCTGACCTGCAATTTATTCTAAATATGGACCTGGGTTTTTTGGACTAGTTGTTACAACAGAGCCAATATTCACATTCACACACACATATCTCACACAACCATACAACATTCCTACACATTCCAGAATATCACACATGCTATAATTATTAAGTTCTTCTTTTAGTAGCCTCTCCAAGAACCCTGCTCCCCTCTAACTAATGGTTTATAAGAGTCAACCTGGGACATCCCTATTTAATTTAGTTTTTGACATGCCTTTTCCATTTTCGTGGGGTTGTATTTAGGTTATATTTATATTTTAATGGGCAATTATTTGCAATTAAATAAATTTAGATGATCCAGAGGAAGGCAAAAAACCCCCTTCTGAGGCGGTCTCCAATCTGCCTCAGAAGGGGAAAAAAATTCCTTCCTGACTCCAAAATGGCAATCGGACATGTCCCTGGATCGACAGTAGCCTTGTAAAGGAAATACAATGCCACATAGGGAGTGTACGGGTCCAATTCTATTGCTCCCGTATTGGCATGCCATTAATGAAGCACCAGGTTATAAAAATAACCTGATACTAGTGACTGATTCCTTGAAAGGGAGAACAGGTCATTTCCAATACAGAAATGCCTGCGGATTCCAAAAGGGAATTCAACTCAGTGTTCTCCTGTTCAAGGAATGGGTGAGCATTGCAAATAGCTAATTCAACTGATGCGCACACACACTCTCACACACACACTCTCTCTCTCACACACACTCTCTCTCTCTCTCACACACTCTCACACACACACACTCACACACACACTGTCTCTCACACACACACTCTCTCTCTCACACACACTCTCTCTCTCTCTCACACACTCTCACACACACACACTCACACACACACTCTGTCTCTCTCTCTCTCTCTCTCTCTCTCTCTCTCTCACACACACAGACACACACACACACTCACTCTAACACATACACATGCACACTCACACACACTCACTCTAACACATACACACACACACACATATATATATACAATGGTAAGGTGATAACAATAAACCCCTATATAATCAGGTCTCCAGGGGGTATACTTACCACTACTTACCATTAGGGAGCTCAGCGGCTGCTGAGTGATAACAACCCGCCCTTCCTTCCCTAAAAGAAAATGATTTTAGATGTATTTTAAGAGAAGTTTCTATAGAGCATATGTTTTCTTTTCTACCTTATTCTAGATGCTTGCCTGTCAATAGTTATATAATTTCTATTATCCTGTCAATAAACTATTGTATAACATTTTATCTAAAGACCTAAAACCAGCCTAATCTTTTACATTACTCTACACTGTCTCATTTCATATAACATTTATACTCACGATGGTTAACTCTTCCGTTCTTTCTTTTTCTCTTCTCCAAGTCAAAGCCAGGGATCCCGTGTGGTGGCGACATTGATGGCAGACGCAGGTGGATGAGTTGTTGAGAGGTGCAGCTTGCCATAGAGGGTATGATGTCAATTGGCCCAGGTTGTTGCTATGTCCAGGCAGTATTGATGTTTTCCCATATTAGAACCAATGCCTTACTCCTGCCAACTCCAGCTGGGATCCACGTGGGAGAAATCTGCCAAGTTGGTTTCCTCGTTCCGAATTTGAGAGGAGAATGACAGCGGGATTTCAGTGAAGTCATCTGCTGATGGCTGTATGAAAGGAAACAAGGTGCTTCTTACATACTTCATTTCACTCAAGATAAGTCGTAACTTAATATGTGGCTTTAATTATCTGTAAAAAGTGATTACTGGATTCAGATATTAATGCCAAGAAAAATGAGAAGCAGGGGAAAGTTAAAATCAGACTATCACTATCCACCAAAACCCAACAACTTTATTTTGGAAATAAAATTACAAAAAGACTATGAAGATTTTCATTCATCCAGGTCATGGTATATCTAGTATAGGTAAATCTAAAAAACAACTGGACTTGCTGAGTAATCATTGAAGAGCTGAAGAAGCTGCTCGGATGAGTAGTGAAATATCTTCAACTCAGCAAGTCCAGTTGTTTTTTAGATTTACCTATACTAGATATAAAATTACAAAAAGTTTCTGAGGGCCAAGGAATGAGCTATTGAAAAAGGTAACGGTCAATAAATGAATAAGGGACCCATTAACCTCACTATGGACACGTGATTATCTGTCCTTGTTACAGTGATTACCACAGTGGAGACCAAGCTGAAGTCCAGTTTGGGTGAAGTCTGAAGGTGAATTGTGTTTTATCAGTCTTGGATACTACTAGAACTTTGGGAAAGTTACTGTTAGCAATATGTTTTATTATCTAAGTGAAGCCCAACCCAATGTGTGAGAGTGGGTGGATGTATCATATATAGCACATGTATTTACCATTCCTGGCTGGAAAGGGGTCTTCACTCTCCGGTTCTCCAGCTCTTCCCACTTCACTGTGCTGTAGAAAGCGTGCTCCCTGATGTTTCCGTTGACACCGATCCGCTGATTCTCATCCATCTCCAAAAGCTAAAAAGAAACATAAATTCTAATATTGCAGGTGCTATGTCATGTACCTCCTAGCACTAATATATATATATATATATACACACTATACTAATTGATCTGTAATTCTTCTTTGGGTGATATTAACAGGCCCGGATTTGTAGAGAGGCCACCAAGGCCCGGGCCTAGGGTGGCAGGATTTTAGGGGGCGGCATGCTGCCCAACCACACCCACAATGATTCAGAAACACTGGGGATGCGCATGAGATACAATAGTTTTTTTAAATTTCCTGTGCGCCAATCCCCATTGCTCTGGTGAAAAAGATGAATGATGATGAAAATCTGAGGGGCGTCTGCTATGTAAATCTGGCTCTGGATATTTACCTTTGGCAGGAGGTCCAGCATTTCCTTGCTCATATAATATGGGTAATACGGCGTATTCTTCTTTATTGCAAAGAATTGCCTTAAAATACTGCCTGATGGTGAAAATGGCAAGCTGCCCGTGGCCATTTGGTACATGGTAATCCCAAAAGACCACCAATCCACGCCTGCGTTATACTCGGCCTTTGATAGAACCTATGAAACAAAATGATTACAGAGAAAACATGAGTCATGAACTTGATAGGCTACTTGCAGAACAAAAATAACATGTTATTTCCATATTAAATTGCAGACGGATTACATTTAACTTCTGTATTACTATTAATTAATATATTAATAATATTAATTAATATTAAATGAGCACAGATCAAATACGTGTGGTATTATCACAGATGCTGTTCTCATTTAAATGGGTTGTTTTTCCCCTTCAGGTCAACTCTTAGTATGTTATAAAACGTCACATTCTTAGCAACCTTTGCCTTGGTCTTAGTTATATATCTTTTATAATTTTTCAATTATTTGCCTTTCTCTCCAACATTCAGATGGGGGTTAATGACGCCCTTCAGCCAAAATCATATTTCAGTGTAAGGCTACAGTTTTGTTGTTACTGAAACTTTTATTATTTATCTTTATAGTCAGGCCCATTCATTTTCATTTCCCAGGCTCTCATTCAATTCAGCACCTGGTAGCTAAGTTAAATTGAGCCCTAGCAACCGGATAGCTGCTGGAACTCCAAAATAGAGAGCAGCTGAACAAAAAGCTAAATCATTGACCAATTGCAAATTGTCTCCGAATATTTCTGCATGAGACTAAAGGTTAAATTAAAGGTGAATATGTTTGTATTTTAAATGTTTGTTGTCACCTCTGGTGCGCGGTATCCAGGGGTTCCTATTACTCCGTTGGTTCTTGTCTGGTCGAAGATGTTCTCTGCGGCGAGGCCAAAGTCACAGATCTTGATATGGCCGTATCTGTCCACCAACACGTTGTCAGGTTTCAGGTCACTGTAGGATAAGAATTAGGAGCAATTTAAATAGGTAACAGTTCTCGGGACCAACATTGCCCTCCACTGCCCCTATAAGTAGGCTGCCATCAGAGTGGGGATCCTGCAGGGGGCCCATAGTAACAGAGAACCCAAGGAAATGTGAAGGTACAATTCATAGAATAAAAAAGATATTGGACCTGCAGAGGGAATTAGTAGCATTTGGGTGGGGACAGGGCAGCCATCGGGGGGGACAGGGGGGAGAGTTGTATGGGGCCCTGAGGGTAAGGGGGGCCCCGGCCACGCCACACTTACTTGATTAGCTGGGCCCCCCTGCTTTATGATAGCTGCTGACTTCGGGAAGGCATGGACGTTTAAGGGGCCCTGACCACCAATTTTCTTATAATGTGGGGGGGGGGCCTGGCCACCAATTTTTTTTTCTCATGTTGGGTCCTAGCCACCAATATATTTTTATGGGGGGCCCTGACCACCAATATCTTTTTATTTTTTATTAACATGTGGGAACCCTAGCCACCAATATTTTTCTTGTTTTTTTTACTGTATGGTGGGGAGGGCGGACCTTTAGGTGGGGCTTGCGGTGGGCGCAGCCCAGGGGGCCCAGGAAATGTTGTCGTATGGGGCCCTGTGATTTCTCATGGTGGTCCTGGGTGGGGATGTTGACATGTTTGAGCAGAACGGAGTGAGTGTTCTGTAAAATATTCTACATTCTTTTAATTGGGGCCATGTTCTACTTTGTTGGATTTGCCCACCTCCCACAGGGGTGAGGGGCCAACCTGGCAGTGGGATAAAAACCTGGACTTGTATGGGGGAGTTCTATGTAGTATGGGGGTCCCATGACTTCTAACAGCACCCTGCAGTCTGACTGTGTAAGTGCTTTCTTGTATTGACTAATTTAAAAACGAGTTGGGAGAGATGAGTAGCTACTATGGGAAATGCTTGCCTACAGCACATGTAGTGGTGACAGTCCATCATCACTCAGTGAATCTATGTGTCAGAAAGCACATAGAGACAACACAATATACTGAGAATTTACTCACCGATGAATGATGCCCTTAGAGTGCAGGAACTGGAGGGCAACCACCATCTCCGCTGTGTAGAACCTTTTACAAAAAGAAAATCATCATCGTTCCTATATCACATTCATTACATAGGATTTGTTACAGTTAACTATAGAGTTGCCTCGCAGTGTTCTCTGTGCTTGCATCTGATGCAAATATCTAAGTGTAACATACAAAAGGGTGCAGAACACGTCTTACTGACAGCACAGGCAAACATGCTACATATGTAACTTGTTATGGGAACAAATTCAGCCCATTCAAGTGCCCAGCGTTTTCCACTTATAAAAGAGCTCTAGTAACACTGTCCCAGAGAAAATCCATTAAAGTGATCCAGCTACAATTCCTTAAAAACTTTTCATGTTCTTATTAATAAGGTTAAACCAAAGAAATGAAAAATGGGCCATTGGTTGGGGCGCTGGGAGGGGTGATATTGTAAGTCTATGGCATCTTTTAGCAACTCGTTTCGCATTGGCCAGAATCTCAAGATTGCCAGTCTGGGCCTGACAATATGCAGCAGAACAAAATGCATTAAGTGGGCAACTTATACAGACAAATAAGTACTACATGGACCTTTGGAATATGTACCCCAATTTCTCTGTAATAACAATTAATATAATTCAGGTACAAAGCAGCCCTGTACTTATCTATGGCAAGGGTACAGGGCCAGGCCGCATCTTGCACCCACTTAACTAGAGCACCTGAATGAAACACAAGTTCGGGTGCAGGAAAGGGGACACTGCTACTCAAGCTTGTCCCTCAGTAATACACTGCTGCCATTGTGGAGAACAAAGAGCTATTAAGGACTAAGAGGTAGGCAGTGAGCAAAGTATGAAAAACATGGTGGGCTGCACCTATTCTTTCCAGTTTGCTCCCTGTCCCATGTACTGTAAATGGGTCCTAATGTCACTTACATGATTCTTGTCATTGGCAGATTTCCTTTGCGAAGAATCATTTGCATTAAAGATTTCCCGCTGGCATACTCCAGGACGAAGAAGGATTCCAGCTGTTAAAGAGAGAATAGAAGAAGGTGAGACCTAACCCATCCTAAAACTTTAAAGCTGTCTGAATAGAAGTGGTAATGTGAATAAGTGGAAAGCAACATCTTGGCGCTCCATGGAGATATAGAAACAGCCATGTATGAGGAGCAAATGAGACCCTACCGCATAGTTTGCCTAACACTAGTCTAATCATGCTTAAAGTTCATTTAAATGCTAGATTCCCTTTAAAGAGATTATATGCAATTAATAACAGTATTTACCTCTGATTGAAAAGCTGCGTAGGAATGACATAAAAATGTGCTTCCTCTAGCGACCGACAGCACTCGGGCCTCCTTCATCATGATGTTGAAGTTGTTCTTGTCTGGACTTTTCTGCATGATCTTTACTGCTACCAGTTGCTTCTTCGGTGTAAACGAAGCCAACATCACCTAATAACGAAGGGCAAATATTAGATATGACATGGTGTATGTAAAGGTAAACGCTAAACACTGAGAGGCTAAAATGAAAAAGTTATCTGTTTTCACTTTACACCATAGGTGGAGAATAATGAAGATTTCGGGAGGTTTAGTCTCCCCAATTAATTAGAAATAGTATCTTCCAGTGATTCCTTCCCCAACATAAATGTCCCATTCTATATCACCACTTTATAATGATATTCTCAGAACTGTATTTACAAAACAGTGAGTAATAATACTAAACTACTTTATTCTCGCCTATGTTTTCTGCTTCCCTATGATTTATACCAAGAGAAATCATTCCTGGGAAGCCTTTCACTTCATCATCATTTATTTATTTAGCGCTGTCAAGATACGCAGTGCTTTACTGTAGTTATAGCAAACAGGGAATAAATGGTGGATAACAGACAAGGATTACAGAGTACAATAGGGTTTACAAACTAAAAGGTTAGGGTACAATTCACTTACCCGGCCAAAGCCTCCTTTTCCCAGCTCTGAATAAAACCTGTAGTTCTTAATATCCAGGGGGACAGGTCTGCTGATATCCACACAGAGTTTCTTCGCTGCGCTTCCACCTAGGAAAAAAACTCCATTAGTACCTTGTATTACAAATAACCTGTACATAGCATATATTAATAAACCCATCAGCAAGCACAAGGCAGGGCTCCTTAATATGAGGCAGCACAAGGGGACTGGAGAGGGGACACCTACACCTATGTGCCTCCCCCAGATGCCCCCATGAATACATCTCCCAGAAAACTTAAACCCTTGATTATATATTGAGAAATGCTGGAAGCCTGGGTTTCTGACATATTGACACGG
Organism: Xenopus laevis; assembly: GCF_017654675.1. Classification (NCBI taxonomy): domain Eukaryota; kingdom Metazoa; phylum Chordata; class Amphibia; order Anura; family Pipidae; genus Xenopus; species Xenopus laevis. Next base: position 32,083,693 of record NC_054373.1, read on the forward strand.
CAGACCATTAGTGATAGTGATGTTCATCAGAATCAATCAGTAATTAGATTTGAACAGTTACATCCAAGGTAGAAGATGAAAGCAGTTCTGATTGGTTGACATTGGCATCATCACTGATATTACTAATTTCCTATACTATAGAAAACCAGCCCTGATTGGTTGATACTGGCAATATCACTGGTGATTTTTATTTCCCCTTATAGTAAACCAGCCCTAGTTTCATACCAAGATTAAAAAAAGAAGAAAGAATGTGCACTGATATTTTACTTGTGATCGCTCATGACTGTTTACATTATTTTTGATGACCTGCCGCACTTTTGTGATGTACATTTGGCATTTGTTTGTGAAACAATAAAAATATTGTTGAAAAAAAAAAAAAAAAGAAGAAAGAATGAATAAAAAGATGGGTAATTTTTAATCAGAACAAGACCTTGGGTAAATCAGCAAGCTATAAACATCAGGCAAACATATTATTTGCAGAAATCCTGTTAAAAAGACATCCCAGCAAGTTAGGGCAGATAGATCCTATGGGGCCACTTCTTATTAGAAAGTTAGGGGAGAGATTAAGCATAAAAGCTGCAACTGTGTTTTCTTACCTTCTAAGGGATCCTCTGGATTTCTTGATTTTTGATCCTTATTCACAACTTCACTGGTCTTTTCCAACTGACTTTTCTTTTCTTCTAACTGTAACTTTTCACTCTTCTCTATGGGGCTTTTCTCCTTGTCTTTTAATTCACTCCTCCTGCTTTTATTGCTCCCATCTTGACGGGTCTTCTTTTCCATGGGGTGTTTCTTCCGCTCTTCTAACTCATCTCCACTCCTTCTCCTTTTATTTCTCCCATCTTCACTGGTCTTCCTTTCCATGGGGCTTTTCTCCTTTTCTTTTACCTGTCCTTCACTCCTTCTCCTTTTACTGCCCCCATCTACACTGATCTTTTTCATTTGACTTTTCTTCTGATCTTCTAACTCACCTTCACTCCTTCTATTATTGCTCCAATCTGCACAGTTCTTCCTTTGTATGGGGCTTTTCCTCTCTTCTATCTGTCCTTCACTCCTTCTCCTGCCCCCATGTTCACTGGTCTTCCTTTTCACCAGGCTTTTCTTCTTGTCTTCTAAATCACCATCACCCCTTCTGCTATTGCTCCTATCTCCACTGGTCTTCCTTTCTTTGGGGCTTTTCTTCTTCTCTTCCAGCTCTCTTTCTCTCCTTCTCCTTTTACTGCCCCCATCTTCACTGGTTTTCTTTTTAACCAGGCTTTTCTTCTTCTCTTCTAAATCTCCATCACTCCATCTCCTTTTCTCGCCTTGTCCTTCCTCCTCCGAATTCCGACTCCTCTTCTTTCTCACCTCCATGTTAATCTCCCCTCCTATACTGGTTTTTTAAATTTTATTTAAGCTCTATCTCAATTTATCCACTTTTATCGATCGCCACTCTCACTCCATGTCTCTTCTCCTCACTGTCCAAAAGGCAGTTGGCCTGAACCAACTGAACAGGTAACTGAACTAGGTGAGTCATGTGACCACCAGCAGTGTCATGAGCAGGCAACATGGAGTGACATGCAAGCACTAGAGAGCCATTGGCACTACAGAGGACATTGCTATGGCACTACAGAGAAGGAAAACTTCTCTAAGAGCAAATGTTTAAAGTTGATTGGGAGTTATCAAGTTGAGAATATGATTTATTAGTAAAACATTAAGGGGCAGAGCTGAAATCCCTGCAGTCCACAAGGGTTAGCAAATGGAACTGCTAACAGAGTTGTATTACATCTACACTGATTGATGCTAATTGTATCAAGAGTTCCAGAACTGTGCTGAGATTCTGTGTTCACTTCAGCTCCTTCAGGGGAAATTGGAAGTTGCTGATTACCTCAACAGTTCCCACATATTAGTAGGCTGGTGGCCATTATCTGGACAAACACCAAGTTGTTGCTTAGAGAAACTTCTATTTTAAATGGCGCCTATCTATGCTGCCAGAATTCCAAACCTTTTTGGAGGTTTAGTGGGACGTATGTCTTTATTGAAGCATGACATGCTGACAATTATCTACATTCTTTATCTATAGACCCTTCTTCACCATTTCCATATTTCACTGCACTGCATTGTAAACTCCTAAATAGAAAGATTTATAGACACTGATAAATGTAACAGCTCTATATATTTTTGCACTGATGTAAAAAATAAAGAGCTAAACAGAAGCAACTTATTGTGAGTGCCATGTATAGGTGGCTCTGCTTTGTATTGCTTCTTCTTTTTCCCAGTTAATGTTAATGTGTAATGTGGAAAACTGTATAGGGCAAATGCTATATAAATACAGCACCTCTTAGCAGCTAATATTATATATTATCTCGAAATAAAATATCTTCGAAATATACTATTAATTGTTGGCGCTGTAAGGAATATAAGGGAACACATGACCACATTTGGCTGACTTGTCCAATTTTAACCACATACTGGGAAGATATTATTAATGAAATAAATGTTGTTACCAAAAGTGACTTTAGATCTAACAATTACGCACTAATCTTGCTGAACATCTTGCCTAATTCGGAAAAGGTAGTAACCGATCCCCTTACCATTCACTTACTTCACTCAGCTAAGGCACTGATACCCCTAAAATGGAAATCTACCAGCCCCCCAACGCTCTCCGAATGGGTAATAAAAGTAGAAGAAATCAGGAGGTTGGAAGAACTATCCCATATTATAGAGAATAGCAGTAACACTTATTGGAATATTTGGCGCCCTTGGATAGAGTATTTGGAGAATCGTTAAACCGACAAGGCAAAATAAGAATTAATATAATAGACCCTTTAATTATCTGATTAGTACTTTTTGTATAATTGAAATGATAATTAATGTGGCACCTACCCCCAACCCCTGCCTTTCCCTTCCCTTTTTTTTTTTTTCCTTCTGTACCCCCCTCCCCCTCCCTTTGAATACTTTTGTATTGAAAAAACTTAAATAAAGATATTATAAAAAAAAGAATAAAACCTAAGGCAGTAAGGAAAAAAAAAAATATATATTATATATTATCCATCTGAAATGTGTGACCATTACTTTTTAACTGCATCAGGAAATTCCATGCATCCAATTCTCACATAGTAACATAGTAGATGAGGTTGAAAAGAAAAAAATGTGTCCATCGAGTGCAACATGCACAACTGCTAGTGAATCCAGAGAAGGCAAAAAAACAACCAATCTGAAGCCTCACCAATTTGCCCTGGGGGTGGGGGGATTCCTTCCTGACTCCCAGATGTCAGTTGGACCAGTCCCTGAATTAAGTTTGGATTAAGAGCTGTTTTCAGAAACCTTGTGTTTTATCCCTTGCTTAAAAGCCATCCAACACCTGTAGGGCACAGAACTGATGGAGAATGGCTGAAGTGAAGGATCATGGAGGTAGGAAAGAGATGCAAGGAGGGCAGTGGATGAATACAAGCTACATACAAAAGCCATGCAGTGTTTCAGCACTGACTGCCCACTTAGCTCATGAAGCACACAAGAGGGCAATGTAATAATTATTAGTCTACTACCCCATAGAAATGTTATTTGTGGGGAATTAAATAACTTCACTTTACATTGGTTTACTGTGCCAAATCCATTGCTGTTGTTGCATTATAGATGTACTCAAAAGAGCAAAAGTGGTCTTTGTTACTTGCAAAATCCAAGCTAAAGCAATAGAGAAAGAAATTTGGGGGTCTCCATATCCCTTAACTTCCCTAGACAGCATGATAGAATGTTTAGGAGACATAAATTATCTCCTCTTCCATCTTGGGATCTCTGTAGGAAGTGTTAGGAAGACAGGAGACCAGGCAGAAACAACTTTGTTATACCTTGATGTTCCCCTGTCATTTTCATGCTTAGTCAGTACCATCTGAATATAGGATTGCAATACCCGAATGTAATTTTTATTATATGTTAAGCACACAAAAAAAGCATAAACACAACAAATAATTGTAGCATAGACAGTAGGTTTATTTATAAAACTATACAATAAGCAATCATGTTACAATACATTTACAAACAATATAAAAATAAATATATTTATAAATATTTACCCAAAATTTAGATCTACCTACCGTCTACATACAGAAAGATATACAATTATGGGCTGCTGTATAGAACCACCTGCTACAGATTTTGCCATTTTGTACTGAAGCCACACAGAGCACCTGGTATAAATGATTGGCTGAGAGAGTATGCAGGGGCGGATATGTAAAACGTGGGTACAGAAATGTACATTGAGAAACAAGCACCATAGGGAAATAATTTGGCTCAGACTTTGCATGGCACAATAATTAAATGAAGGCAGTCTATACCAAAAGAGCCTGTGATGGACAAGACTCTGAGATACTGTTCAGAAACGTTATATTCACTTCATCATTCTTTACACACAGCTGTAGATTCCTGGCATCTAACTAAAAGTGATACATGTCCGATTTTAGGAGACAGAAAGAAAAAAAAATCCAAGGTTCTCCATTGGCTCCGATTACAGACTTCATTCTGGATCCCTCAGTTACGATGCCCTTTACCAGAGTGCAGTTCACCCAATGATGTAAAGTGCATTTGTACAGAGTAGTCACAGATATGAAATACTCTACTCTGAACTCTCACTTAAACTTTCATATAGAAGCACTGGTGTTTTCTTGAGTTTAATCCACTTCTTCCTCTTGGAGTGACCTGGCATCAGCCTCCTCTTAACAACAGCTGCCGGATAGAATTAAAGAAAACTGGTTAATTGGAGCATCTTTTCCATTAAAAGTACTATGGGCAAACAGATGAAAAGCCAGACTCGCTTACAGGTTCATGTCGATAATATTAGCCTTCCTTAAATAAGACAAACTAGCAGCATTACACAGCAGCAGTTTATACACAATTCTTTCCAACACATGCTGGGAATATCCCAACCCAACACATATGTGCAATAACACTGTTAAACATTTTAGTTTTCTGTAAATCTTCCTTTTAAGGCGTTGTTCACCTTTCGGGTAATTTTTTATTCTGGTGGTTTTTCAGTTATTTAGCATTTTTTTAAAAAAATTTAAAAAGAATACTAGGAGTTAACAAGGATTGTTTCTCCACCTGCCACGCATGGAATTAGGCTAATGTGTTATATAGTGAACAGATTATAAATTCAATCCACCCTTATTGCCAATTATTCCAATGCTCAGATTCTCTACTCACAAGCCACAGTCTCGGTCTCAGCTGCAATTCCTTCTGGGGGCCAATACAGACTTTGGCTCTTGCGGAACTTCTTGTAGAGTTGTGTGTACAAAACAGACAAAGTCAACAACACAAATAGGAAAGTGAGACATGCAGCTGCCCATGCTGCCTCCTCTGTTCGTGGGGTAGACACAAACACATCTGAGGCTTTTATTTGTCCAACACCAGAAGCCTTCTGTGCTGCAGCCGATGCCTCTTTTGTTGGCTCGTGCTTGCAACTGCACTCTTCTTTTTCTTCTATAACGGCAGCAGTTGGTTTGGGAGCAGTAGTAGATGAAAGGCCCACAGGAGGCTCAAGCATCTTTTCTTCTTGTTGGGTGGTTGTTGCAGTACCTGGGCCCTCAACAGTAGTTTTTCCTGCAATGCTATTGTTGTGGGTTGTCGAAGTGCCTGACTCTTTTTGCATGGAAGTTGGAGATGGCACAGTCTGGCTGCCCCCTAGATCATTGGATGTGTTCCTGCTCTGTACAGTTGGAGAATTCAAGTTCATGTCAGGAGAGCCTTTGGAAAAATACATGAGGGTGGAATCTGGTAGTAAAGCAGAAACATTGCTCTCCATATAACGGCTTCCATCTGGATCTACAAGGTCATCTTTTTTTTCGGACACACCAGACGGATCTAATGTTACGTGAACCTTATCTTCAGATGTTGAAGATGATAAAGGAGTCCTCAATACTGTGTGTGAGATTACAGGCTGACTTTTATTGGCATCAACTGCTGTTTGTTCTACTGACACTGCAGTACTGTTCATTATTCTTGCACTGGCATTATAAATAGGAGTGCTTGCTAATATATGGGCAGAACCAAGTAATGCAGAGTCCCTTCTTCTTCTCTTCAAACCACAGTTTTCTTGCTTAAGATATAAAGAAAAGTAATTTTATATGAGATGTATGTTCTTGTATACAAATATGTGTTATACATTAATTAAAAGGCTCACTCTTTTGATATAAACAGTATTATAATTACTGGTCACAACTAGTACAAGCTTGCAGACACTATGGTCTATTCATCAAGAACAGACTTTATAAGAGTAGAATGTTCTTCTAGACTTGACCTGCAGGTAATTCAACCCACATCCTCTCCATACTTGCACTCTATTGCCAATGACCTGCTCAATGCCCACCTACCATTCTGGATACCCACGGCTATCTGAATCACTGCATGGCCCAAACATGGGGAAAAACAATATTAAAATAACCTGCTAAGATCAGTAGTAAGGTGTTATTTCTGTCTTAGCCAGGACTTTGCATTGAAAAGCTCTGTGAAAATCTATTGGCGAAACTTGAGATTTGTTTCTTACCTGGCAGCAAATTTTGGGGCAAAGCTTCTTGTCATGTTTATCAAAGAACACCGACGATGGCCGGTCAAGCAAGTCCTGATACGAACCATCCATGTCCATTTCTCGTTCTCTAGTTCTGTCCATGTTGGCCGTTAGCCAGTTTCTAACTTCACAGAGATCTATATGTGACATCTCCAGAGTGGAGCCCCAGGTGACCAGGGCAAGAGGCTGAAGAAAGAACACAACAGGCCAGAGCATAATATGATAAGACATAAACGCTTCATTGAAAGCTACAAGGTAATTCATACAACCCACAGCAAAACCACCAATGACAGTATTAAAGGCCGTTCCTGTAAAACTGTAACAAAAAAAAAGGAAAACTGATTCTACCCTAAAGAAATAATGCACATATAGGTTTTATAATAAAGGGAGAAAGAGCATCATGACAAAGTGCTTGTATATCCTTCCATCAAAAAAGTATACAAAATAAATATGCAAATGACAGGGTTACTCCAGCAATGAAATTTGAAGGATAAAATGTAACCATAGATGTGCATTTCATGTACATATTTTAAAAATAAATTCCAACATGACAGGCCAATAGATCCTCACTCTCAGTGACTCCCTTAAAGTCAGTAAAAACAAATTCCATACCCGTTCAGTTGAAAGGTTCATGTGAGGGGTGATTATGTGCTTGTATACGCAGGAGCGAGCTCCATGGACAAGTGCTTTTTTCAGCTTGGGGTGAACACAGGGATGGTACAAGAAAACAACCCCTCCATGCTGCAAGACATAAAGGTAGAGAGAATTCAACACCCCCAAACTTGTAAATATCTTTATGCTAACAGGAATCCTACCCTATCAATTCTATAATTGCTCTGTACTGGCCAGGAACTGATCAGACTGAGTGTGCGACTCCCACGGCTGACTATACACCAATAACAAAAACTGGAGCAGATCCACATAAAAAAACAGAATGAATATGCACTGCCCTGCAGTATATTATCTGTGGATAGTATATTGGGACATGTGGTTAACTTACAATTTTTTCTGTTAAACTAAAACACTAAGATTACAGCTCTACTATAATCGAACCCTGTTCTCTTTTAGTATGCAATTCTATGTTGTACTGCAATGTTATTAACCATTTGATTCATTGCCCATAAAGCTTTATAAAATCACAATATGTCCTACCTCAAGGTTATGCGGCCAGCGCTGTGGGGGACAATACGCATACTCTCCATATCTGGCCCATTTTGGACGGTGCACGCCACTTTTAAAAGCAAATATATAGATTGTGTAACGATAGGATCCATATATATATATTCCTTATTACATTTGGACATTTCCCTTTTAAAAATATAAACATACATTAAACACTGTATTATATCAACCAGTCTCTACTTTGTGTACACTTGGGAAAGGCTCCCATCTATCTGGCAGACACAAGAAATGATTTTACCTGTTGGGAATCGGGGTTGCATACACTATCTCAGTGTCCATACAGGCGCCGTGTGACTTCTACAAGAAAAGAGCAAATTTCGGTGATCTGGCAACTGACTGTACCTCTTTTCTCTACATCCACAAAAGTTCCCGGTTAAATTAAAAGGAATCTAGAGCTAATGATGAAGGTTACAATGATAAAGCTGAGCTTGCTGTACCCCTATAAAGTAGAATTTGCAGATGTATGTATATGTTATGAATCCTGGATGTGAGCCATTGTTAGTTTGTATTACTGTTTTCTCCTCCCCTTGAATTAAAAATAAAAACCTAATTTAAAAAAAACGGAATCTACAACTAAAATAGTAGTGGTACTTATACAACAGACTTGTAACAAGAAGTATCCCTGCCAATATGCCTTCATTTACCAACACTGAGCTGGAACCCACAGATACCAATAATATTTTTACTTTCACTGCTCTACCTGCCTGAGTACTCTGTGATCTCACCTCTGGTTCATAATGAGTGGTAATGCTTGGAAACACCTGTGGGGAGACAGACAACTTTACTATTATAATCCTTTATTTACAATGCACTCAAATATTCTGCAGCCCACTACAGATATTATACATTATTCACATCAGTCCCAGCCCCAGTGGAGCTTACAATCTGAGGCGCCTATCGCATTCACACACATTACGGTCGGTTCTATCAGGCACCAATTAACCAGGGTGGAGCATACAAATTCCTCGCAGACAGTTTTCTGGCTGGAATCAGACCAAGGCCCAGCGCTGCAAGACAACAGGGCTACTCACTGTGTCACTATGATGCAAATGCTAAACACAAGTTATGTAAACTGAGAGTAGAAACACATGCTACCTGAATGGAACAAACACCACACAGAGCTTTATCAGTGCTTTTTCTTCAGGCTATTAAGTTACTTTGATTGATATTTTTTATCCCAACCCATAATTAAATAGTAACATTTGTTAGCTGTTGTTAGCTGGGCAGAGACAGATGAGAAGATTTGGGGAGATTAGTTGCCCGGCGACAAATCTCTCTTCTTCGGGTGACTAATCTCCCTGAACGGCCTCCCCACCGTCTAGAATCTAAATTGAGGCAACTTCAGACAACTTTGGAAAACGAAGGTGCTCCAAATGCCATCCCGCCGGCAATTTAGATTGTAGCCGGCAGGGAGGCAGTTCAGGGAGATTATTGCCCGAAGAAGAGCTATTTTTTCGCCAGGCGAGTAAATCTCCCCGTCTCTGCCCTAAATCTGTAGAAAAACAATACTTTCTGTTAAAAAAAAAAAAAAAAAAGTAGCACATTCTGCATTGGAAGCAAAGAGGCTCAGTTTATTTCTGTAATGCAAACGCTGGAAGATGAAAATATTGCAGAAGTGAAGTGAAAGTAACACTGAGTGCAGTCAGTCCTGTACAAACTGCAGAAATACTGGAGAATTTCATACCTGAACTGGAAAAGGCCAGTGTCTCCCGGGACATGTATACACACTCTTGTCTGGAAGGTCCACATGAATATTCAACTGCAATGAAAAGAAATCCGATAAGTCTAAAGAGCAGAATAAAAGCACTTACGCCACAGTATATTCATTATAGCAGCACTTTGGTTATGGATTCCTAATCCGGAAACCCAAAATCCAGAAAGTTCGGAATTGCAGGAAGCCCATCTCCCATAGACTGCAATTTAAGAAAATAATTTTAATTTTTAAAAAGAATTTCCTTTTTCTCTGTAATAATAAAACAATAGTTGTACTTGATGGTAACCAGGCTGCATGAATCCATATTGGTGGTAAAACAATCCTATTAGGTTATTTAATGTATAAATAATTAGACTTAAAATGTTGCGGTTCAATTAACCAAGAATCCTTTATGCAGAAGTACCATGCATTGTGGATAATAAATCCTATACCAGTATATTTTATTAAAGTGGTTTATATGCAATGCCAATAAATTACAATGGTTTAGGGGCTGAAGTACCAAGAAGCAATAGCACAAGAGCTCTCTGGCTACTGCAGTTTGCTAAAGGGAGTTAAGTTAACTTTTAGTATGTTATAGAACGGCTAATTCTAAGAAACTTTTCAATTGGTCTTATTTATATTTATAGTTTCTGAATTATTTGCCTTCTTCTGACTCTTTCCAGCTTTTAAATGGGGGTCACTGATTCCATCTAAAAAAACAAATGCTCTATAAGTCTAAAAAAATGTATTGTTAATGTACTTTTTATTACTAATCTTTCTACTCAGGCCCTCTGCTATTCAAATTACAGTCTCTTGTTCAAATCAATGCATGGTTGCTAGGGTAATTTGGACCCTAGCAACCAGATTGCTGAAACTACAATTTGGAGGTCTGCTGAATAAAAAGCTGAATAACTGGGCGAATTGATAATCCAATATAAAAGTTGATGGGGGTCAGCAGTGATTCTGAAAAAGGACTGAACCACAACAAGTGATCTCATTGAAAGGCATTTACCAAATAATCGGTATTGATACAACTTTCCTATCCACAGAAGTGGCCAAATTTCCCATGATCTCTCTGATGTTAGCTGAATCCTTACTTGGTATAGCAAATAACTAATGACCTATATAGTTAAATATTATCTCAGAGATGTAAAATAAGACAAACAGGTCATACGTCTCCATAGCATTATATACTGTACCAACTGCTATTTCAAGAATGTGTTCTGAATATTCTAATAAAAATAAACATGAACAATAACACGACAAACGAACATTTACCAATGGAGAAGTAACAGCAGCTGGGAATTAAGGATTTCCATGTATCCGTGTGTAACAGTGTGTTTTTAATTCCCACAGCACAGTTGACATTCTCGAGTTCAGATAATGAGTTATCAGACATACGTGCAGCGGGGAAACCTTGCTATGAACAGCACATCTAAAAAATGAACAGCTTTAATACTACCCAGACCTGCAAAACCTGTTGCTCTAGATGTTTCCTAGAGAGAGAAAAACCTACGGTATAATAAGATCTTTCCTGTCTCTTAATAATAATTACTGCTGAAAGAAGCAACAATTAAACAGTAAGAATCTTATAAAGCTTTATTTAGGGGAGAAAGTAAAACAACAAACAAACAACTTCTCCTTTAAGAACCAATTCCCTGTCAGAACCCGACACAAGCTTAGAGGATTTCTGCACATAGGACACAATGGAATTCAGCAGTTCTATCCTGACATAAACATTTCCAGCCAATGAGCAAAGTGTAAGCACTTAAAGGAGAAGGAAAGGCTAAACCTAAATAAGCTTTATCAGAAAGGTCACCAGTAAATCCTCAAAGTAGAGTCCTCTGTCAAAAGAAACCTTGCATTTCTTTCATTCTATTGTGTACACACGGGCTTCTGTATCAGACTTCCTGTTTTCAGCTTAAACCTCCAGGGCTAAGGCTTGAGCATGCTCAGTTTGCTCCTCTCCTCTTCCCTCCTCTCCCCCCCTCCCTGCTTTAATCTAAACCCAGAGCTATGAGTGAGCAGGGAGAGACTCAGGCAAGAAGTGATGTCACACCAAGCTAATATGGCAGCTGCTATCCTAAACAAATATAGTGTTCTCGCTTGCATTATTGTGGCTAATCTATTGGCAATAAACTGCTTCATTAGCTTTCCTTCTCCTGTAAATACTCATTGCTTGCTATTGGGTTATTATAATCATGTAAATTTGCAGCTATAATAGAATATAAAGGCCACACTGTTTTCCTGACAGCATCACTGGCAACATGGAAAGGTTAAAGGAGAGGAAAACTTTCCATCGCATTGCCATCTGCTATCATTCTCCTGGGGATTTCTTGTGTCGCATTAGGTGGGTGTCTGCATTGTATAGACATTTTTCTGACTTTACTATAGTAATATAGGGAATGAAAGATTATAGTACCACAGTGCTCTCATAGAAAAAAAACATTGACCTGGGATAGAAATTAAGCAATTTTGTAACCCATCCCCAACTGTGAATATGTCTCCTTCTCCTTTAATTATTCTTATGGCAACAAAACACAGGGAATTGTAATGGACTCCTCTACATCATAGTCAATTGGATTTATCTGCAGGTAGAGAACCAAGCCAAACCCTCCCTCCACAGGACAATAAATGCCTGTGTGCCCCGCTCACTGATTATTCATACTTCATTGGAAACACTCAGATACAATAGAACCATCAGTTTAAGCTTTTCAGGGGACCACGAAAAATTATGTCAAATATGGGAAAATGTAAAACCAGGGAAATGTGTTAAAACAACCTTTTCTTCAAGTACTCAAAGGATATAGGCACAGCAGTCGTCTTCCATTTGAAATACAACATTTACTGTGTTAATAACAAGGGGGCATCATTATTATACTATGGGGGGCGTGTGCAAGGCCTCTCTGATAGTCACATACACAACCTAAAGCAATAAGTGATTAGTGCAGGACTGTATGAGGTGCAGACTAATTGGGACAGGCTACTTACAGACAGAATGTGGCAAAATAAACATCTGGTTAGTATTTTAAAACCCATGACACTAATAATAACTAGGGATGCAATAAATCCACTATTTTGGATTCGGCCACATCCCAGAATCCTTCTCGAAAGATACGGCCGAATACCGAACTGAATCCAAATCCTAACTTGCATTAGTATTCGGTCGGGCCTGGCAGAAAGATTCGGCCGAATCCTGCTGAAAAAGAAAGACTCCCGAACGGAATCCTGAATTCGGTGCATCCCTAATAATAACATTCTTAGAGGACAAACGGCAATTTTTGGACAAAATTGTTATATAAAATCCAGGAAAACAGTATTAGTATCAAGGAAAGCACCAATTAAAGTGCATTATAAATTGGTGGGACCACAACAAATTAACATAAAATGCAGGATAACGTAAAACCAGGGTATGTAAAATTGAGGGTTCACTGTATATAAAATGACACCACAGCCGGGCCAAGGAGTATGGGCTAGAGTCCTGCGCGGGTCCATTTTTTGGAACCTGTGCCCGCAACCTGCATTCTTTCCCGCTTGGACCTGCAACCCGACCCGCAAGTACCTTATCCGCAACCCAGACCCGCTGACCATCAAGGATCAGGACTGCAGGGCTCTAACTTGGGCACCCAGGACAAGGGAAGTGATGTAGGGGCCACACTTGTGACACTGCTGCAAATTTGTGCCCTAAGAATTAAGGGAATTCATTTACAAAGGCACATGACACAAGCAAGAAACTTTGATGTTTACAAGGGGGTTGTGTATTTTATAAGAGCTGCTGTAGAGAGTCTCACCCTACAACACCCCACCACACAGGCACAATGTTATTAGGCAACATTTCCAACGGTTGACATATATTTTATGCAATTACACTCAAGGGAGAGTAAATCCCCTCACCTATAATATGTGTTTCACTATAAATCCAGTGACATGATGGTATAACTCCTCCCCCACAATAGTAATGTAACTAAGAGCAGGACAATATATGAGATACTACATGTTCATATAAACGTTAACTTCCCCTTTAAATTCTCCCCCAATGTATGTTGTTCGCATTAAAGTCTCTCTGCACTGCCCGGGGAGAAACGTTTCGTAATAAAGAGAATCAGTAGCTATTAGGGGAGCCTCTCACCCGGCCATTATCGCACACTTGCCCAAAACTCGCAGCGATCACAGAGCTCAGCTGCCCCATCCCGTTGTCTGACTGGGGGCGGGGTTAGGGTGGACTGACCGAGATACACGTCATGGCGCCGCGCTGTTCTTTCCACTGTACACGCAGCCCGGATACGCGCGGCACCATCTATCCAATCAGAGTGTGATAACGTGATAAGCCTAATCTGATTGGTAGTTGGTAGTGTTTACTTTCTCGCTGGCGCGTGGAGGAGAAGTAGTTGTGACAGGGACTGGAGATGGTGTACGTACTGCTCCTGAGTGCGCTTGGAACCTCCAATGGGCCTCCACACATAGGGGCAAGGCAGGGCACTTGCCCCCTGGACCAGTAACATTAAAAAATGTTATCAAAGAAAATCTGTGACCAGCTCGCCTGTGTGCGCGCCACTGATGCAGCGCTGTTCCTCCAGCACCGGAAGTAAGCGCACACAGCACCGGAAGTAAGCGCACGCAGCACCGGAAGTAAGCGCACAGCAGCCAGGAGGAGTAAGGCCGTGCTGGCTGGGGAGAGACAGTCGGCAGAGCGTCTGAACAGCTGTGGTGAGAGGGAGGGAGCGGCTAGACAAGGGAGGCTGCGGGGAGAGAACGGCCAGGAATTTCTCTGCCATCTCAGGGGTTACATATGGCTCCCCCCCAATTCTGACACAGTAAATGAATTGACTTTGCCATCAATAAGTAAATCGCCATGTGTTGCTCTTTCACTCCTCGGTCCCAAACTTAATAAAGTAAAATAACTTATCATTGAACCAATAACCACCTTGAAGTATTGTTTTCACCAGACATTCTGGTAACCCCATCCCTTACTCCAAAGTATAAACAGCTGCCACTCACAAATCCCACACACGGGCACATGCATAAAATAATCTTTATTCCAAAAACATGTCAGACACAAGTTTAGGACTGTAGTTAGGGTTACCACCTTTTCTGGAGACAAATCGCAGCCTTCCTATAGTTGTGATGTTTTTTCCTATTAATAAGCATCATTTTTGCCGGCCAGGGGGCAACCCTTCTGACTGGTTAAATTGTGTTCATTTATGGTTTTCTATGACTGAACATGGCTATAAATGTTATCCCATCTGTAACCTCAGAGCAAGCCTATGACTCTGTACTATAACACCCAATATTGTCACATATTGAGCCCTATATGATATTTATAATAAAGGATGCTGTTCATGGGAAGTGTCTGCTATATATATTTTTTGGAGTAAGAATTAACTCTGCTGCCAAACAATGTTAATATAATAAATGTGTAATGCAAGCGCCCACTCTTCCAGTCTCAAGGTAACACAACAGTTTATCTCAATTCTTCAGAATTGTGTGGGTCAAAGTGATCAGTCAGGCATAATGAGTTGGCTAATGATCTCTTTGCTTTCTCCCACCATTTCTTATTGACTGTTATACCTCTCAGCCACTGTATTTCTGTCTTGTGCTCCCTGTTGCTAAACAAAATAATCTTCGTTTCCATCGAGTTTTTGTCATCTTAAATGACATTTTATATAGGGATGAAAACAAATCAGTTTGGACCAGTAGCACGTAGGATGCCTGTACCACTGCTTCTGTCCCAACTTGAAGCGCATGTCAATATACCAAAAAAAAAGTGTGGAAAACAGGCTCAGAAGCCACAGATACTGTGCTACAAGCTTTATTATAACAAACCTGTTAAAATAAACCTTGCAACACAGTATCTGCTGCTTCTGAGCCTGTTTTCACACTCTCTTTTGGTATGTTTTATAGGGATGCACCAAATTCACTATTTTAGGTTTCGACTGAATCCTTTGTAAAAGATTCAGCCGAATACTGAACCGAACCCCCCGAGACTGATTTAAAAACGTTCATATATCTTAAAAGGGTTGTTCACCTTTAACTTAAAGGGAGTGGTTCACCTTTAAGGTAACTTTTAGTGTGTTATAGAATTACCAATCCTAAACAACTTTTCAATTGGTTTTCATCATTTATTTTTTGTAGGTTTTTAATTATTTGCCTTTTTCTTCTGACTCTTTGCAGCTTTCAAACGGGCATCTCTGACCCCCTTCTAAAAAGCAAATGCTCTGTAAGGCTACAAATGTATTATTATTGTTACTTTTTATTACTCATCTTTCATTTCAGGCCTCTCCTATTCATATCCCAGTCTCTTTTTCAAATCAATGTGTGGTTGCTAGGGTAATTTGGACCCTAGCTACCAGATTGCTTAAAATGCAAACTGGAAAGCCGCTGAATAAAAAGCTAAATAACTCAAAAACTACAAATAATAAAAAAATGAAAACCAATTGCAAGTTGTCTCAGAATATCACTCTCTACATCATACTAACAGTTATCTCAAAGGTGAACATCCACTTTAACTTTTAGTATGATAGAGAGAGTGAAATTCTGAGACAATTTGCAATTGGTTTTTATTATTTGATCACCCTAGCAACCATGCATTGAATAAGAGACTGGAATAATAAACAGGCCTGAATAGAAGGAAAGTAGCAATAAATACATTTGTAGTCTTACATTTGTTTAGATGGAGTCAGTGACCCCCATTTGAAAGCTGGAAAAAGTCACAAGAAGAAGGCAAATTATTCAAAAACTATGCAAAAAAAAAAAAGTCAAGGCCATTTGAAAACTTGCCTAGAATTAGCTGTTTTATAACAAACAAACAATTCACTTAATAGTGAATCACCCATTTAGACATTGTGAGAGCGACACCTCACAATATCATTCATTGATGTGATTTGGATAAAGCATGGCATGTGGAACAGACAGGACCGGATTTACATAGCATCCCCAGTGTTTCTGAACCAATGTGGGTGTGGTTGGGCAGCATGCCGCCCCCTTAAATCCTGCCGCCCTAGGCCCGGGCCTTTGTGGCCTCTCCACAAATCCGGGCCTGGGAACAGAGTTGTCAGTGGAACATCAAACACTGCTGTGTGTGCCATAGGCTTTAAATGTCCAACCCTAGAGCTGAGTGAACTGCAGGGGGAGCGGGGGCCTTACTTCCCAGCCATGCAGAATTCAAGCAGCTTTGTTTATGACGATCCCTAAGCAGCCCAGACCACACTGAGCATGTGCACAGTCTTAGTCTTGCAAAGATGTTTAATAAAATTACAAGATGATGACCCCCTGTAGCCAATTTTAAAGCATAAATTATTTGTTTGATTAGGCTTGTGGTGCAGTAAGTTCACGTTTATATTTATTATACAAAATACAGCATAGACTTTACATGCCCTTTAACTTATGTCACCAAGATGTGTCCTTATGGTAGAAAATATGTATATAATGCAGCCTTCGGTCTGCACTGCAATGCTGGCTCTCACATGGCATTTTGCAGGTGTGACCTTTGGAGTGTTTGTGTTGGCCTGCACTGTGACGGGCCTGTACCTTGGAACAACCTTTTACTGAGAACACTGACTTATGGTACAAGCTGGACAGAACACGTCTCCCTTGTGTGTTATTGTGCATGTGGACAGCTTTTCAACAAGGCCACTGCGGAGCAAGATTTCTAATGAGTTAACTAATTATATAGAACACAATTACTGAGGAGCAAATAATAGCACGACGTGATCTCTCCCATGTTTTATCTGTAAGACAACCAATAATAATAGATTAGCATCCAGCTGTTTAAGCTTTTGTAACCTCTGCATCTCATTCCCTTGTGATCCCCTTGGGTATGAAAATTGTCCATATTAGGAGATACTGAAGTGGGTTCATTACCTAAAGGTAATGGATTTGAGAATATCCTCAGGGCATTCCTGACCCAATTACTATCACTATCCCTTCTGCCTGCCCAGTATTATACTGCAATGTGTGATTTCAATGCAACCAGCTTAATTGGCGAATAGTATCTACAGATGGAAAGAATCTATCATTTTTGGATTTTGCCAACATGGAACTGAATTGAAGCCCTTGTTTGCATATTCAAATGTAAAAGAACATTTAAAAAACGGAATATATTATTAGCAAAAACTTGTCATATTCAGTTGTCCAGTGCAGTTAAGCCACATGACTTTATGGTTTGGATTCTGTATGAATCTTGCAAAAAAATGCTAGGATTCAGCCAGATCCCAAACATATCCATAATCAGGTGCATCCCTATTAAATATATCTTTGGTGACATATATATCTAGTAACATGGATCATAGATAAGGCTTTAACTTAACTATTAGTATGTTATAGAATGTGCCATTTTTAGCCACTTTTCAAATGGTCTTCTTTTTGTGTTTTATTTGCCACCTTCCTGTCAAATGGGGGTCAGTGAACCCATCAACAACAATCATACTGTTCTGTTAGGATTCAATTTTATTGTTATTGTTACATTTAATTGTGTATTTTTCTGTTCAGACCCTCTCCAAACACTTTCCAAACATACCAGGTTATAATGGTATATAGAACCCCAGAAAGTAGATATCTTCTGAAACTCTAAACTAGAGAGCTGCTTAATAAAACATTAAATGCATCATTAAACATTAAATTAACCCAATAAGAATGTTTTGCTTCCAACAAATGGGTTTCCAGATAATGTATCTATCTTTTTAAATTATACTCCTTGGCTCGTTTCAAAGAAGGAAACTGTAAAGTAGTCATTTCTTCCTGTACATTCACCAGTCCCCTAAACAAGAGATGTTCTATGTATCACTCAGCAGGAGCACTGGGATAAAGGCTAGAACTGCAGGCTGCCTTTAAACACAAACATGAATCATTGTTAAATAATTTGACGCAGGAAGAGTTCAACCTTTTCAAAAACCTGAAACCAATCATTGTGTAGCTGAGCCTTTAAATAAATAAATCATTTGCTAAGTAACTCAAATAGAAAACGTTTGAATTGATGTAAGATTCAAGGACAGCAAAAGAGAGAAAACAAAAGCAGATTCCTCTTGTAAAGTGGACAGACTATGCTACTGGTGATTGGCCTAAGTTGCCTGGTTGGACTGGGGGTCATGGTGATCCTGCTTGGTGTACTTTCCAGGTATATGTTTTTAACTAAGAGGCAGGCAGAGAACAGAAATAGAGATGATGAAGAGGAGGATGTTTTTGGAGACTTCTGGGAGTCCCATCCTGAGGGTACACAGCTGATCTACAAACCCTCTGCTCTTGCTAACTGGTTGCTGAGAGATCTTCAACGTCAGTCATTGCTACAATCAACGGATTGGTGGATGAGGAAATGGCCTCATATTCAGACAATTATTCAGAACTTGCTCCCGGCTGACAAGATATTGGAGTTGGCCCGGGATCATCTGCAGCTGGCTGATGGTGGAATAGTTGCCTTGGACTGGGTAGTTGGACCAAGAGGTATTTCAGGAACTAGAAGAGGCACCAATACAGCCGGAAGCCCACCGTTGCTCTTTATCATTCCAAACCCATTTGGAAAGTTGACAAAAAACACTGAGCAATTTTGACTTCGGGCATTAGAAAAAGGCTTTTACCCAGTAATTTTTAATAGGAGAGGGCAGAATGGCTGCCCCTTGGTTACAGTGAAGCTCCAAGCTTTTGGGGAGCCAGCAGATCTGAAAGAGGCTGTGAGTTATGTACGTTTTAGGCACCCATCCTCCTTGTTGTTTCTGATCAGTGAAGGGTTAGGATCAGGACTTCTGCTTTCCTACCTGGGGGAATGTGGTTCCTCCAGCTACATCACAGCGGCCTCATGCATTTCTCCAGTCTTTCGTTGCCAGGAATGGTTTGAGACTGGGCTACCATGGCTGTACGACTGCCTCCTGCTTCTCTATCAGAAATTCCATCTCAGTAGGTAGGTGCATTAACGGAAAGAATACATTATGGGTGCATTTTCTTTGGTCAGCATTATTTTTAGCAAAACAAATAGAATAGTTTTTACTCGTATATAGTTTCTAGTAATAGTTTGTAATAGTAATAGTTTGTAATGTAAAAGTTTTTACTCAAGATGTTACTCATCTTCAAGTTCTCAACACACAGACGATCTTTCACTTTGACCCATTGCTTATAAACAGTACTGAATGGGGAAGGAATTATTTCTATAATTCTATAGAGCTTGTCATCAACCTGTTGCTTATTTGGCTCTGTTGTATATATGTATACAGTAAACTGCACATTCAATATATGCCTGACTATGCAAACATAGATACCCTAGACTAGAGACAGGTGAAATTGCAACCATTTCTATGCTGTAGTGGCATATTTGCCATGGAAACCATGGGCATAGAGAGCATGTTGATGGTTACCTTGGACACTACTACCACTGTGTCCATTACCACAAAGGAAATAATTTGTCATCGTGGTCAACTATGATTTAAACGGTTGTGGAACCCACTTCCATGGAAACAATGGTGAGAGGTTGGTGACCATACTGAAGGCCATTCTTCTCCTTAAAGGGCATGTACAGTCTAAAATAGAATAAGGCTAGAAATGTTGTATTTTGTATACTAAATATAAACATGAACTTACTGCACCACAAGCCTAATCAAACAAATAATTTATGCTTTCAAAGTTGGCCACAGGGGGCCACCATCTTGTAACTTTGTTAAACATCTTCGCAAGACTAAGACTGTGCACATGCTCAGTGTGGTCTGGGCTGCTTAGGGATTGTCATAAACAAAGCTGCTTGAGTTCTGCATGGCTGGGAAGTAAGGCGGGGGTTCCCCCTGCTGTTCATAAGTATGATTGTTTCCCTGCTCAGCAGTTAGGGACCATCTGACAATTCCTATCCACAGCAGTAAGTAAAGGGGAAATTTCACTGCATACAGTCAGGTTTCTTATAAAAACGGTACACATTTTTTAATTAAAGTATATTGGAGATAGGTTTCTTTAAAGCAAGTAACAATGGGATTTTATTTTTTTGCCTTTACATGCCCTTTAAGAAAGCACTGGTAAGAACCCATCTACAATATACAGTTTAGTTTTGGTTTCCAGTGCTCAATAGTGACATTATATTAATAGAGAAAGTCCATACAAGAGGGACTAAGTGGATAAAGGTTTGTGAAGGTGATGGGCTGATCTAAAGTCAATGGTATCATTACTATCATTACTTACCTATGGTTGTTATATTTATTGCAGATATTCCACAGCCCTGGCAGATGTTTTCCCCATGGAGAGAGTTTTGAAGAGCAGTTCATTACAGGAGCTCCACCAAGTACTATTTTGCCAGTGCAAAGGTGAAAACATTAGCTGGGATGAATATTGGGAACACAATGACCCCCTGCGGGACGTGGATGAAGTTGCTGTGCCTGTCATGTGCATCTGTAGCACAGATGATCCCATTCGAGGACCTGCTGAGAAGACGCTTCCCATTGAGCTTTTCAGGACAAACCCATATTTTTTTTTGTCGCTGACGCATTATGGAGGACACTGTGGTTTTCTTACAAAGTCAGATGTATCGTGGAGCCACAAGGTTACTTTAGACTATTTTAGCTCTATAACAGAGTTCTTTCAGATAGAAGAGAAAGCAAGTGTCCTGCCTAGAGGTCGCAGTTCTGTCACGATAAACCGGCGAAGAAGAGGAACGCTGCAAAGGCGCGATAGGTCTGTCACTGATCTACATGAAATGTTTAGTTGGAAAAGGTCCTATACCAGGTGACATATTATAGTAAGAGACGGAATGATCCAACAATAAACAGAAACGGGTTAAAAAGGAGACAAGCCTGACGCATTACATGCATAAGCTAGAGATTTGTCATAATAAGAGCTGTCCAGCTTAGGCACAAATTTGTCACCCTTCTCTCATTTTTTGACATATTTAAACAAATTGTGAGATTATACTGGTGTGTCTGTTTCCTATAAATATTCCAAAAATATTTTTGTTTCCTCCTTGAATTGCCCATCATGGCACATGTTGGGTGAGAAACGAATACATAAATACACCTGGTGATAATGCAATTTAAAAGGCAAACTATCACTCCACGGTAAAACAGACTCCTCCCACATTTGCAGTGGCAGGGTGGATCGCAAAAATTTCAGACAGTCGTATTCACCAGCACGTCACTAAGCCAAATCAAACCAACTTGTGTTTCAATTTATACTAAAACCATTCCATACACAAAAAATAGATATGAATTTAATATTTAACTTAATACAGGAATTAGATCTGTTATCCAGAAAACTCCAAATTACAGTCTTCCATAGACTCCATTTTATATGAATAATTATTTTTACTTTGCTGTAGGGCACCAGTGTTATCCACATTGTCACCCTGTTGCCTACAAGTATATTTATTGTAAGTAAGGAGACTCCTGAGGTCATTGTTTTTTATTTGCAGCTTCACACTATGGAAATTTACATTATTGACTGCCTCCGTCCTCTTCAAATGTCCTATATTGCACAAGAAATATTTAATTCTATAGTTCTGTTGAACATTGCCTGGCATTTGATCCCCGTTTAGATTTCTGCCTGGAGTGTTGTGGACATAATAGTTAGAAATTTGGCCATGTCCTTTAGTACCTCTTAATACACAAGCAGTCAGCAAACCTAATGCCTTTCACTGCAAATTGCGAAGAATAATATTTTTGGGAAAAAACGATACAGGGGCTCTGGGTCCTTCTATTGCAGCACCATGCTGGGATTCCCAGTCATCTCAAGGATAGACATGGATGCAGATTTAACAAGACTTCAATTTCAAATAAAAAAAAAAAACTTCTCAATTGCAAGAATATTTTCAACCCCCCAAACCTGTTGAAACACACACTAAAATCACATTCTGTGCATGAATTTTCAATGAGTCTGCAAAACCTCAAATCTCTTTTTAAAAACTTAAATGTGATTGCTGGAATATAAAAAAAATATACCTCCCATGTACTTCTACGGCAGTTCACCAGGCTTGTGTTTGTAACTCTTGATATTAAAGGGCATGTAAAGTCTAAAATAAAATAATTGTTAGTCATTGTTATAACTAACAATGAACCCATGGTGGATACACCTATCTATACGTCCCTCCAAATTTCTTCCATCGGCTTTGTTGCTGTTGTACCAAACCAAAGTACAATAAAAAAAACAGGCTAAATATTTGGGGCTATATCATGGCGTCTGCACCTGAAAAAAGGAGGGACGTTCTGCACCATGTAATAAAGTGTTTTATACTTTAACTGGTTGGAGTTCTTGCCACTTAGGGAAAAAAACATTGAACATGGGGAGTCACATTTATCAAGGGTCAAAATTTGAATTCATGTTTTTCTTAAAACTATCATACGCTCCCATAATTTGAACAATCAAAATGTATTAATAAAATCACATTTTATGAACTCCGACTAATTGAATTGACCCGAAAACTCGAATTCGATTTGAAAATATTTGAGGTTTTTTTCTCCAAAAAAAAAACTAGAATATGAGGAAGGCTCCAAACATCACCAAATTGATCCCTGGACCTCTCCTATTGACTTATACAGTAATTCGGCAGGTTTAAGGTGGCGAATAGTCGTATTCGAGTTATTAAAGGGCCAGAATGTGATAAATCACAAAATTCAAATTAAAACTTGAATTGAGTTTGGATAATTCACAATTCGAATTTGCGAGTTTTGACCAAAAAAAAAAAAATGTAAAATTTCACTTAGACCCTTCAAACAATTAGTTGTTTTCAGATAGATCATCAGAAATAACGACTTTTTCCAATGACTTTCTATTTTCGATGTGTGACTGTATTTCTAATATTAAAGTGTCATTGTTGACCCTTCTGAAGCAGCTCTGAGGGGGGGGGTCGCCGACCCTGCAAACTATTTTAAATGGATACATTTAGTTGATATATTTCCTATCTTTGAACCTGCTGAGCAGAATCTCTGGGTTTCATTACAGGCAGCTGTTAGAATTGATACAAGAGTTGCTGATACTCCAGAGATACTGCTGAGAAATGGATCAACTAAATGTTGCAGAATTGTAACAGTTTAGAGTCTGTGCCTGAATTACTGAAACACCAGAGACACGAACATTCAACTTTAAACTTTTTGAGAAAACAGAAAAAAATATTGGAAAGTAATTGAAAAACGTCGTTATTTCCAGGGAATCTGAAAACAATTGAACTGAAATATGTGTTTGGAAGGTGAACTCCCCCTTTAATAAATCTGCCCACAGTGTGTAATGTGGTTATGCACAAAAATGTGTGGCTTTTGCCCTAATGCATTTGGGGTAATTATCCACCTGTCACAGCTTCTCATAGAGACGTAGAGGAAAAGAAGACGTGCAGTGCCCATCTGCAGCCCTTAGTTTGTGCTTTTAGCCTACACAGCCTGCTGGTGAGACTGAGGCATCATACATTTGTACCTTATAGGTATTGACAATGAACACTTTTGTCATTGTGATTTTGTAGTAACAAAACAAAGCAGCGGACCCACAATGTGTACTAAAATTATTTATTACAGTTGATTTTTTTTTTTTTAACATTTCCTTTGCTATGGTACAAAGGATAATTACAAACAAAATATTACATAGGATTTATTTTCTTTCCTTTTTCTGACAACTCCGTAACAGCTTTAAATGCACAATCTATACAATTAATACAGGTTATACAATATATTGTGAACCCAGAAGAATACCAGAATACTGACATTACACTGTACAAATGAAACCCTCGCTGTACAAGAGCTCAGTGGGCTCACTCCCTGCAAATACCTTGCACACCCGCAGAAACAGCTAGAGAGGGTGCCAATGGGTCCAGGGACTGTGCTCATTGGGTGTCATTACAAGACATTTTGAGGGTTACCATGAAACAATCCCGGGATTAAGAAGCTGTGAAGAGTCTATAGCACATCTATTCCGATTTATTTTGTCCCTCGTGGCTTTGTTGGGATAAGGAATAAAAACTGCAGTGATGGCGTCACTGTGCCAGATGCAAATATGTGACCATGAGCAAAATGCAAAGCTGGGAGTATGTGTATAGTTGTCACTGTATGAAATAGAAAAATAGAATTGAATCTGCTCGGTACCGAGGGACGCTCTTGTGGCTACAATCGTGGCCTTGAGGACGTTTTTGCTATGTAAAGTGGATATAAGGCACGGCAGTGGGGGGTCATTAAGCGACACTCTTGCATCACGCAATACAAAACTGCACCCTGTAGAGCGTTCACTATAAAAGACCAGATCAAAATGGAATAGAACGTTGCACCTTTTAACTCCCACTGAAACTAATCTGGGTCTTAGAAGTACAACATATTAAAGGTGTTCCCTATTGGTCGGAAAGGATTTCTCTCTCTAAACACCATCACTTCCCGAGGGAGGCTGAAATCTTCATAAATAAAGGCAGAGGTGAATGTATTCCTGATATCAGTTTCTCCGTAGCCTTGGCTGATGCACTGTGCAAATATATATATATATAATATACTACAGAAGCTGGAGAAGGATAACCAGATACCAGCTAGGTCTGTGTGCCCCACTGCTCCTATATTTAGGGCTATGACACCCATCAATTTGATTTGCTGCAATCTTTTCATTCAAAATACCTTATATATCGGGGAATTGCTTTCTGACACCCATAAAGTGTATCAGGACACCAGGCTGTAGGCTCTGTGTTTCCCCATACATTATAATGACAGGAGGAATTCCTGAGAAGGTTGCAGAAAGATATTGACGTGTACGGGTTATTTATCATCTAGAAATGGTTATACTGAAGGATCTTATTTGCTGGAATGCATCAAATCGGAGTGGGAACTTTGGATTTCGAGCAACCAGTATAACTGTGACACTGCAGCATGAAAGGACCTGAGCATTTAATGCCACAATAACAAACTCATCACATTGCTTAAAACCTAATTTAATGTTGGGGAGCCCACCTACAATGTATTACAAGAATATGACAGCAATGAAAATAATCTGGTATTCCACTTTGGGATGAAGAGATCTCTATGATCTGCCATGCAAACCTGGGCTCTGGCTGGGGTATCAACATGCCTTGGTTTCTGCGGTTGTGCGTTTATTACCATCCTGTAAAACTAAGTTAATTGATACATTTTATTCAAAAAAAAAAAAAGGTTGATTTTGGCCAAAAGACCATTTTTGTCCCTATGTGGCAAGTGTACAATGTGAGAGTAGGAATACAGATTCAGACAATATAATAATGTTTCCTTTTAACTTCAACAAAAAAAAATCAAATGTGCAAATAAAAGGGGAGAAACATGCCGGGAGCATGGAAGGAACCCTGGAAAGCAAGGAGAATGTAAGGATGAAGATAAAATAAGATGCCCAGAGACAGCAGGAATGTATTACAAAATAAAAACACATTGCTGGCCCCTCTGGAGGAGAGATTGCCCTGCCACTGCTTGGCTGCCAGATGAACCTACAACATGTTGGCGGCAGTGAAAGGAAGATCCCAGCAAATGCTAAAGAAGTACAAAAGATGCACAGGGTCATGAACCATTGCAGAAATCCAAGTTTCTAGTGCAGGGTTAATCGAAAAGAATTTGACTGCAATGTATCCCTGACCCCTCGAGAGGACACATACCCTACACATAACAACACCACATTGCTCCTCTAACCACTTCTGCAATCGACATATTTTGATTCTAGATTTCACATTAACAGTTTCTCCATAGGAAGCATTTCCTGATGCTGCCCCACTTAGTTGCATCTCTTAATGCAGTAGGAGCAATAGAATGGAGCAAAGACGCATTCAAAGATGCTTTTAAATGAAGGGGTGCTCTACTTCCATATTCATGATATTAGCAGTGTAAGAATTGGAGCAGCTCCTGCTATTCAGCCCAAGCTGGAAGCGTCTCCCTTCTTAGATGTATCTCACAATGTGGCAGGAGCAATAGAACTGAGCAGGGATCCATCAGAAGATGCTTCCTGATTCCATAAATTAAGCCTTTGACCTTCTAGGGTCAAACCGAAGGGGCCACTCTGGTTTGACATTCATGACTTTAGTAAAAACAGCAAATATAAAAAAAAACATGTAAATTGAAATAGTGCTCAAAGAAAGAAGTAGGTATTTGTCCCCTTTAATCCCTTTTGCACCAGAGAGCTTGTTAAAATGTGGCGTCTATATAAGATGGTACCCTCCAGTGCAAAAAGGTTAAAGACAAAAGAACCACCAGATTAAATGAATGGAAGCAGGCCGGCTTCATTCGGTAGAGATAACTTTTTAGAATTCATATTAGTAGTTATGTTATAAAGCTCAAGCTTTTTATATATATATATATATATATATATATATATATATATATTGCCATCTGGTATCATTCTCCTGGGGATTTCTTGTGTCGCATTAGGTGGGTGTCTGCACTGTATAGACATTTTTCTGATTATAGTACCACAGTGATCTCATAGAAAGTGTCCCAGCCCATTTTAAAGAAAAGAACACTGACCTGGGATAGAAATTAAGCAATTTTGTAACCCATCCCCAACTGTGAATATGTCTCCTTCTCCTTTAATTATTCTTATGGCAACAAAACACAGGGAATTGTAATGGACTCCTCTACATCATAGTCAATTGGATTTATCTGCAGGTAGAGAACCAAGCCAAACCTTCCCTCCACAGGACAATAAATGCCTGTGTGCCCCGCTCACTGATTATTCATACTTCATTGGAAACACTCAGATACAATAGAACCATCAGTTTAAGGTCGAAAAATTATGTCAAATCTGGGAAAATGTAAAACCAGGGAAATGTGTTAAAACAACC
Source organism: Xenopus laevis (assembly GCF_017654675.1). Lineage (NCBI taxonomy): Eukaryota > Metazoa > Chordata > Amphibia > Anura > Pipidae > Xenopus > Xenopus laevis. Next base: position 32,110,819 of record NC_054373.1, read on the forward strand.
TTTTCTTCAAGTACTCAAAGGATATAGGCACAGCAGTCGTCTTCCATTTGAAAGACAACATTTACTGTGTTAATAACAAGGGGGCATTATTATTATACTATGGGGGGCGTGTGCAAGGCCTCTCTGATAGTCACATACACAACCTAAAGCAATAAGTGATTAGTGCAGGACTGTATGAGGTGCAGACTAATTGGGACAGGCTACTTACAGACACAACGTGGCAAAATATACATCTGGTTAGTATTTAAAAACCCATGACACTAATAATAACTAGGGATGCAATAAATCCACTATTTTGGATTCGGCCACAGCCCAGAATCCTTCGCGAAAGATACGGCCGAATGCCGAACTGAATCCAAATCCTAATTTGCATATGCAAATTAGGTGTGGGAAGGGGAGACATTTTTTACTTTTGTTTTGAGACAAAAAGTTATGCAATTTCCCTCCCCACCCCTAATTTGCGTATGCAAATTAGGATTTGGTTGGGCCTGGCAGAAAGATTAGTCCGAATCCGAATCCTGCTGAAAAAGGTTGAATCCCGAACGGAATCCTGAATTCGGTGCATCCCTAATAATAACATTCTTAGAGGACAAACAGCAATTTTTGGGAACATTAGGACAAAATTGTTATATAAAATCCAGGAAAACAGTATTACTATCAAGGAAAGCACTAATTAAAATGCATTATAAATTGGTGGGACCACAACGAATTAACATAAAATGCAGGAAATATATTACAATAAAAAATCGATTGTTTAAAACACACAATCAAAAAATGTCAGTCTCTTAAGTTATTTCTTGCCGATCACCTCACAGTCTCTCCACTGTAGAAAAAAAGTCCAACCAAATGTGTATACTTCCAGAAAAATATGCACAAGGGATCAGCGCCTGTGGCAACAGAAATAAGGAACTCGCATAGCGTAATACGTTCGATGTAAAATGATATATAACACCATGTGCTTTTAATTAGCTTACTTTATGTGTGTTCCCCCTTTTTTTTGGGTTAGGTTAGTCTATGAGTGCTCCCATTTCCCTTATACACAACTGGTTAAAGGGAACAGGTGCAGGGGGGGGGTGCAGGTTAGAAACAGTTTTAAAATCCAATTTAAAAAAGCAGATTTTAAAAGGCAGATTTAAAAAGCAGATTTAAAAAGCAGAGTTCTTTGGTGCAGCGATGGGTGAATACAGTTTTCAACACAACACCTCCACCGTTTGGTAAAATTGCCTACTTACAAACCACACTCGTGGTTAAGCGTATTCATTAACTCCTCCCGAGTGGTCTTAGCTTGACTTTGTATCCTCCATAGACTCCAGGGGAAGGATAGAAAAACCAGAAATAGTGTAATAACGTTTTATTTAAAAAATCTTAAAAACAGTAAATGCACTCACATTTTGTTCTCAATAAAATCGCATTCAGTCCAGTTTGTTGTAGTTTTTCGAAATCACCAGGGATGGTCCTTGCCAGCCGGATCCAGACCTCCTTGTGGTGTGCGTGCTGAACTGGTAGGTGAGATCACCTAGCTAAATCTGCTTTTTAAATCTGCCTTTTAAAATCTGCTTTTTTAAATTGGATTTTAAAACTGTTTCTAACCTGCACCCCCCCCCTGCACCTGTTCCCTTTAACCAGTTGTGTATAAGGGAAATGGGAGCACTCATAGACTAACCTAACCCAAAAAAAAGGGGGAACACACATAAAGTAAGCTAATTAAAAGCACATGGTGTTATATATCATTTTACATCGAACGTATTACGCTATGCGAGTTCCTTATTTCTGTTGCCACAGGCGCTGATCCCTTGTGCATATTTTTCTGGAAGTATACACATTTGGTTGGATAAAATGCAGGAAAACATAAAACCAGGGTATGTAAAATTGAGGGTTCACCGTATATAAAATGACACCACAGCCGGGGCAAGGAGTTTGGAGTTTTTGGAACCCGTACCCGCAACCTGCAATCCGCAACGCGGACCCGCAACCTGCATTCTTTCCCACTTGGACCAGCAACCCGACCCGCAAGTACCTTATCCGCAACCCAGACCCGCTGACCATCAAGGATCAGGAAGTGCTGACGTTGTAAACCGAAAGTGACATCATCGGAAGTAGGCGTGGTCAGAAAAACCGAAGTAAAACAGTAAGTACTGTCAGGGGCAATCCTGGCCCCTCCGCCACCTGAGGCAGCAGCAGTTGCTGCTGCCCCCCCTCCCCCGGAAATTCACTCTTAAAGTACCAGGAGCAGCATTTTTGCTGCCCCTGGTACCTAGTGGGGCGATGCCGCCTGAGGCGACAGCCTCAACTCGCCTCCTTGGCGAAGCACCCCTGAGTACTGTCAATGTAAACCGGAAGTGGCATCATCGTAAATAGACGGGAACAGAAAAAAGGAGTAAAAATCGCTAGTCAGAAGACCTGCGGCCCCGCAGAACTGCGTCTATACCCGCACCCGGAATTTCTGCTCGCAACCCGCAGGGTACTGCAGGTTTTTGCGGGTAACCGACCCACTGCAGGGCTCTAACTTGGGCACCCAGGACAAGGGTGGTGATGTAGGGGCCACACTTGTGACACTGCTGTAAATTTGTGCCCTAAGAATTTAGGGAATTCATTTACAAAGGCACATGACACAAGCAAGAAACGTTGATGTTGAAAAGGGGGTTGTGTATTTTATAAGAGCTGCTGTAGAGAGTCTCACCCTACAACACCCCACCACACAGGCACAATGTTATTAGGCAACATTTCCAAAGGTTGACATATATTTTAGGCAATTATATTCATGGCAGAGTAAATCCCCTCACCTATAATATGTGTTTCACTATAAATCCAGTGACATGATGGTATAACTCCTCCCCCACAATAGTAATGTAACTAAGAGCAGGACAATATATGAGATACTACATGTTCATATAAACGTTAACTTCCCCTTTAAATTCTCCCCCTCTGTATGTTGTTCGTAGTAACATCTCTCTGCACTGCCCGGGGAGAAACGTTTCGTAATAAAGAGAGAGGCGGGAGCTATTAGAGGAGCTGCGGAGCCTCTCACCCGGCCATTATCTCGCAGCGATCACTGAGTTCAGAAGCAGCAGCACCACAGAGCTCAGCAGCCCCATCCCGTAGTCTGACTGGGGGCGGGGTTAGGGGGGGACTGACCAAGAGACACGTCATAACAGTGCGCAGTTGTTTTCATTATACACGCAGGCCGAATAGGCGCGGCACGATCTATCCAATCAGAGGGCCACTGATGTGATAGCCTAATCTGATTGGGAGTTGGTAACGTTTAGTTTGTTGCTGGCGTGGGGAGGAGACGTGTGGGTTAGATGTGATGTGACAGGGACTGGAGATGTTGTACATCCTGGTTCTGAGGGCGCTTGGAACAAATAATGGGCAGTAGTTGAAGTCAACCTCTCCTTCCCCTGTTTATATTTACACAGCCAGTGGAGATGAATAAATGTATGAAGTGAAATGGCGCAGAGGCTGTTTATTAATAGTTTAAATGGAAATATGTATTTCTTATAAGCCTCTGGTTCCCTAATAGGGTTGCTAACTGTTATCTTGTTGGTTCTTTTTCCCAGACATTCTGGTAACCCCATCCCTTACTCCAAAGTGTAAACAGCTGCCACTCACAAATCCCACACACGGGCACATGCACAAAAGAATCTTTTATTCCAAAAACATGTCAGATGCAATTTTATGGCTGTAGGCTGTTCTGACTGGTTAAATAGTGTTTATTTACGTTATTCTATGACTGAACATGACTATAATTGCTATTCCATCTCTGTAACCTCAGAGCAAGCCTATGACTCTGTACTATAACATATAATATTGTCACATATTGAGCCCTATATGATTTGTATAATAAAGGATGCTGTTTGTGGGATATGTAAGTGTCTGCAATATATTATATGGAGTATGGATTAACTCTGCTGTCAAACACTGCTAATATAATAAATGTGTCTCACAAGCGACTCCCACCTCCAATCTCAAGGTAACACAACAGTTTATCTAAATTCTGCAGAATTGTGGGGGTCAGAGTGATCAGACATGTGTATGAGGCAGTTGGCCAGTGATCTCTTTGCTTTCTCCCACCGTTTCTTATTGACTGTTATACATACCCCCCAACTGTCCCGTTTTTTGCGGGACAGTCCCGCCTTCAGCTGCCTGTCCTGCTGTCCCAGGTTGTGGGCTCAATATCCCGCTTCCCAGTGGCTCATGAGCTCTTCCTGTTTGTGCTTAGTGAAGTCTCGCAAGAAGAGACCACGCCTCCCTGACGCGCTACGTTGCCTCCTTTAGGCGTCAGGGGCCCCGGCAGAAGTGGGGGTGGAAGGAGCAGGAGACAGAGAGGCCGCAGTCAGACAGGAGCGAGGAGTAGAGTTATGGCTCGGCGGGCGCTGTTCGTGCTGGAGCTGTACAGCGGGGTCGGAGGAATGCACTGCGGCCTGGGAGGTAAGGGGGATTGGGTGGAACGCAGAGTGGCGGGGCAGGTAATTGGGTGGAGCGCACAGGGGTGCGGAAGCTGAGGTGACAGGGAAATAATACAGTGAGGCCTTCCATGGAACAGGGGCTGGGCCTGAGCCTGCACTTGTTAGTGTTTCTTTCCCAACACAGGCCGGACTTTGGGCTGAACCACTACTTTACATTCTTCCCACTAATCTCCACCCAAACCGAACTCCCTTATACTCTCTCCCTTCATTACTTCAATCAGATCTTCAGCCTGCTGCAGCTTCTTGAGAGATCAGGAAACGCAAACTATAACTCCCAGCATTCCTCGCTGACTCCTACAAGGGGTTTAGCAGACACAGACAAGAATGTTACTGGCCGCACTCCTGCCTGGATATGCCACTTCTTTATGTTACTACAGTGAAAGTTCTGGAGATCTAGCAGCATCTCTGTCATGTCACTAGTTGCATCCCCAGTCCCTTAGCTTTGTTAGTTATTATCCTATTGGTTATACAGCACTATTTGCTTTTGGCAGAAAGTAAAATCCCTTTAAAAACCCCCCATACCTACCAACTGTCCCTTTTTTAGAGGGACAGTCCCTCTTGACAGTCGTATATTGTGTGATTGTTCTTGGCTATATGCAGATCTAACCCTCCTGTGTTGTACACAGTCTTTTGTGAAGGCTGGGGTCTGAGAAAATGTAGCTAATATCAGGGCTCCAGATAAAGACTTAGGAGACACATATAAAAAGTACACGCTCCCAAATAAGTGCTGCACATGGTGCTACTATAAAGCTAAAAGGTTCCGTCAAATGTGTGATTAATATGTGACTTTTACAATGAGTAATTAATTTAAATTAATGGGTTTTGTGGCTAATTGGGCTACTTTTGCACAAGCACAACCTTTAGCAGGTCACTACTGGGCTGTATACCTCCCAACTGTCCCGTTTTGAGCGGGACAGTCCCGCTATTAACAGCTCAACCCGCTGTCATGGATTTGTACTGATAAGTCCCGGGTTTCTCTTTGATCTGCTGCACTGAATAGCCAGAAACAGATACAAGGTTTCTAACTTAATTGTGTCTTGACAGACAGCCCAGAATACATACTTGACATACTTTTGTGACAGTTTGATAAGATAAGAACTTACTTACAGCTTAAAGGGCAATACACCTTCATTTGCAAAACTGTAATAAAATAAAAACCACAGAAATGTGTTCAAACTTTCATAACCTGCCAAATTATGTAAAATGAGCATGCTAATTAGGGGGTGTGGCCACAAAAATGGGAGTGGCACAACTTTTTGTCCTTCTTTTCATTTCCAAAATGTTGGGAGGTATGTGTTATACCTCTCAGCCACCGTATTTCTGTCTTGTGCTCTTAGCCTCCCTGTTGCTAAACTGAATAATCTTCGTTTCCATCAAGGTTTTGACATCTTAAATGACATTTAGTATAGGGATGCACGGAATCCATTATTTTAGGTTTCAGCCGAATCCCAAATCCTCTGTGAAATGTTTGTCTGAATACCAAACCAAATCCGAACCCTAATTATCTTATGTAAATTAGGGAAACGAGGGGGAAAAGAGAACCGCACCTGGTAAAACATTTTTTTACTTCCTTGTTTGTGTGATTAAAAAGGCAAGTTATTTTTCACATTCGGTTGGCCAGGCTCATGGATTTAACTAAATGAAAAAGGGCAAATCTTCACCGACTCCTGGATTCGCTGCATCCCTAATTACGTAGTTGGTTCATCCCATTTTATTTGTATGTATTCCAACATCATTAAACAAACAAACATAAAAAATGATGTCAAGGCAGTGGCGTAACTATAAACTCCGCAGCCACAAGGGGGCACATAATGAGGGGTCTGCTTCTTCTATAGTTCTAAAGAATTCCACTTTCCCCAGCCATTCTCTCACTGGTGTGTGGGGGAGTCAAGCAGAAATTTCAAATTTGGAAGACTGAAGCTACACGGGTTATATCACCAGCAATTCACATTATTGCCTATGGGAAAGCTTTTACTGGAGATTAGTCACCCACAGTAGAAGAGATTTATCACTGGCAATTCATCTCCTGGTGTGCCATTGCACTAAAATGACCGGCAGTTAATGCTACCTGCTGATTGGTTGCTATGGGTTACTGCAAATGGGCAAACTTAGTGTTTTTATTTACTAAAGGGCGAAGTGACTAACGTTAGCGACCCCTCTTTGTCGGGGGTCTCGGTGAATTAAAAATTTTACGCGTGCGCACTGATGTCACGCAGCACACATACTTAGAAACCCTGCACCATGTGCTCCCATGGACAAATGCAACATGGCGCTCCGAAAAGGCGAAGGGGGCCCTGGGGCAGTAGCCCAGGTGGGCCCCAAGCCCCCCAGTCCGACCCTGTTGTGACATAATTTCGTTACTTCGAACGGGTGCAGGCGTAACTTTGCTAGAGAAGGAGATAGACTCCCTTACACCTGGTAATTTGCTCCCTTACACCTGGCGAAGGTACGCAACTACGCAAATTCACTAAGATCTGTATTTTACTGAACGTTACCTCTTGCGCCAGACTTGCCTTCGCCACCTCAGACCAGGCGAAGTGCAATAGAGTAGATAGGACTTCCACAAAAAATAGTTTGTTTCGCTTGCCGCAGTAACGCTAATGCTACTTCACAAGCGTTCGGTGCCCTGGACGCAACTTTGGATTTTAGTGAATTAGCATTGTCCTGGTTGAATCTAAACCTGATGAAGTGTTGCAATGTGAGCGAAGCGGACGCTAGCGCAAATTAAGCGCTTCGTGAATCTGCGCTTAGTGTTTTACCCAACTCTGTGCTATAGGGTGGGCGAGTAATACATTTCACTGGGCTGGAGTCTTTTGGTTCCTTACACTGTTACTAAATATACTACAATATATTATAGCAAATGTGGCACAACAGAGACCCATTTAAAAACTTTCATGTATCTTAAAAGGGTTGTTCACCTTTAACTTAACTGTTAGTATGATATAGAGCATGATATTCTGAGACAATTTGTAATTAGCTTTTATTATTTTTGGTTTTTGAGTTATTTAGCTTTTTTTATTCAGCAGCTCTCCAGTTTACAATTTCAGCAATCCAGTTGCTAAAGTCTAAATTACCCTATCAACTATGTATTGATCTGAATAAGAGCCTGGAATATGAACAGAAGAGGGCCTGAATAGAAGGATGAACAATAAAAGTAGCAATAATACAGTTGTAGCCTTACAAAGCATTTTTTTTTCGGCGGAGTTACAATAAGAAGCAGGGGCGTATTTATATTTAAAATAAATAACACAAATGACTTTTGATTTATAGATATTAGATTGTGCGACTGCAATAACTCTTCTGGTGGTTCCTTTCTTTTTGGACATTTTGTAACAAACTCATGATAATAATTGTGGTTTGTTTTTTCTCCGTGGAAAGAAACGCAATCACGAATTTGAAAAAAAAAATCGGCACTGTAGACTTGCACCTGCACAGTACAGTTATGGGATCCGTTATCTGGAAACCCATTATCCAGAAAGCTTTCAGTTACAGAAATGCTGTCTCCCATAGACTCTATTTTAAATGATTTCCTTTTTCTCTGAAATAATAAAACAGTATCTTGTACTTGATCCAAACTAAGATATAATTAACCCTTATTGGAAGCAAAACCAGCCTATTGGGTTCATTTAGGGGCAGATTTATCAAGTGTTGAATAATAAATTAGAATTTTCGAGTTTTCACATTCAAATTTTAACCCACCTATTCTAATGTAAATTTGAATATCTCTAGTGCTGGGGCAGGAGATATAACACAAAGCTCACACAACTGCAGAAATGTGACACCGGTATCACAATTGTACAGTGGCTACCTCCACTCACCTCCCAACTAAAAGATAAACCCTATGTTATTGGGTGCATTAACCAACACGTATGTGCATGTGTATGTACCCCAATCAATTTCTGTCTATGTGTATTTGTTCCCAAATGCTTCCCACATAGCAAGATACAAACTGTGTTTTATGGTAGATTCAGATCCATCAAGCTCAAGCATCAGATCATCACAAACAAAATCAAACAGGTTCATGTAATCCAGTTATGAGTGTTGAATGTGTTTATTTCTATTATTTTTATTTGCTCATTAGTACAATATCTAGACTCCAAACTTGTATTGTGAAAGGTGCGGGGTGAGTAATGCCGTGCAGATGCTTAAACAATGTCACAGTTGTGCCTCTTACCTTTTCGATGGTTATTCTTGGAAACACCTGTGGGGAGATGGATAACTATATTGTTATCATCATCCTTTATTGACAACATGCTGAAATAATCAGCAGCCTTTTACAGAGATTATACATCATTCCCATCAGTCCCTTCCCCAACAGAGCTTACAATCTAAGGTCACAATCAAATCTATTACATTCACACAGACAAGGATCAGTTTTCCTCCTAAATGTTAGAGCTTGTTGTGCAGCCTCCGAGCAGCAATAAGCACAGTGCTCTCTGGTTACGATCTGCTGGAGCTGTAAAGCCCTGTTACTCATATATATATATTCCACCACTTTCACCATGAAAACTGAAAAGAATAGATCAGAATGACTCATGAACACTGCACAAAGCTGGAATATATTAAGTAGTAGGAGGTGAAGGCACTTTGTATACTATAAATAATAACATGTAAGAATCAAGTCTCACAAGTGGTTGAATTAGCACATGGTTACCCATGTGAGCAGTAACGCCACGTCAAGGCTTCAACTCTTGTTACTGTCCATTCACACATCTATTGCAGCAAATGGCTCACCCTATCACTTGCTGCAATAGTTTCCTCTCTGGTCCTGCATGGAGTGACATAAACTGTCATGGGACCTTTCCTCTTCAGCAAATACTGAGAGGTATCTGACTAGTCACACACACACACATCATTGGCTTTTACATATTTAGATTTACTTTTACTCAAACATATTTAGATTTAGTTTAAAATTTTGATTTTTAGGTTTAGATGATATATACACAGTACTGATACAGGAATCATGATGGACCTATTTAGCTGACGTTTGTTCCTAGTTGGCATTTTGGGTCATACACCTCTGCCCAGTCTGTTTATGAACCTTTCCCCCCATCCTTGAGCTGACCTGCAATTTATTCTAAATATGGACCTGGGTTTTTTGGACTAGTTGTTACAACAGAGCCAATATTCACATTCACACACACATATCTCACACAACCATACAACATTCCTACACATTCCAGAATATCACACATGCTATAATTATTAAGTTCTTCTTTTAGTAGCCTCTCCAAGAACCCTGCTCCCCTCTAACTAATGGTTTATAAACGTCAACCTGGGACATCACTATTTAATTTAGTTTTTGACATGCCTTTTCCATTTTCGTGGGGTTGAATTTAGGTTATATTTATATTTTAATGGGCAATTATTTGCAATTAAATAAATTTAGATGATCCAGAGGAAGGCAAAAAAACCCCCTTCTGAGGCGGTCTCCAATCTGCCTCAGAAGGGGAAAAAAATTCCTTCCTGACTCCAAAATGGCAATCGGACATGTCCCTGGATCGACAGTAGCCTTGTAAAGGAAATACAATGCCACATAGGGAGTGTACGGGTCCAATTCTATTGCTCCCGTATTGGCATGCCATTAATGAAGCACCAGGTTATAAAAATAACCTGATACTAGTGACTGATTCCTTGAAAGGAAGAACAGGTCATTTCCAATACAGAAATGCCTGCGGATTCCAAAAGGGAATTCAACTCAGTGTTCTCCTGTTCAAGGAATGGGTGAGCATTGCAAATAGCTAATTCAACTGATGCGCACACACACTCTCTCTCTCTCTCTCACACACACTCTCTCTCACACACACACTCTCTCTCTCTCTCTCACACACTCTCTCTCACACACACACTCTCTCTCTCTCACACACACTCTCTCTCACACACACACACTCTCTCTCACACACACACTCTCACACTCTCTCTCACACACTCTGTCTCTCTCTCTCTCTCTCTCACACACACACACTCACTCTAACACATAGACATGCACACTCACTCACACACACTCACTCTAACACATACACACACTCATTTTCACACATACACACACACTCACTCTAACACACACTCACTCTCAAACACACACACACACTCACTCTCAAACACACACACACATACACACATATATATATATACAATGGTAAGGTGATAACAATAAACCCCTATATATTTAGGTCTCCAGGGGGTATACTTACCACTACTTACCATTAGGGAGCTCAGCGGCTGCTGAGTGATAACAACCCGCCCTTCCTTCCCTAAAAGAAAATGATTTTAGATGTATTTTAAGTGAAGTTTCTATAGAGCATATGTTTTCTTTTCTACCTTATTCTAGATGCTTGCCTGTCAATAGTTATACGATATCTATTATCCTGTCAATAAACTATTGTATAACATTTTATCTAAAGACCTAAAACCAGCCTAATCTTTTACATTACTCTACACTGTCTCATTTCATATAACATTTATACTCACGATGGTTAACTCTTCCGTTCTTTCTTTTTCTCTTCTCCAAGTCAAAGCCAGGGATCCCGTGTGGTGGCGACATTGATGGCAGACGCAGGTGGATGAGTTGTTGAGAGGTGCAGCTTGCCATAGAGGGTATGATGTCAATTGGCCCAGGTTGTTGTATTGTCCAGGCAGTATTGATGTTTTCCCATATTAGAACCAATGCCTTACTCCTGCCAACTCCAGCTGGGATCCACGTGGGAGAAATCTGCCAAGTTGGTTTCCTCGTTCCGAATTTGAGAGGAGAATGACAGCGGGATTTCAGTGAAGTCATCTGCTGATGGCTATATGAAAGGAAACAAGGTGCTTCTTACATACTTCATTTCACTCAAGATAAGTCGTAACTTAATATGTGGCTTTAATTATCTGTAAAAAGTGATTACTGGATTCAGATATTAATGCCCAGAAAAATGAGAAGCAGGGGAAAGTTAAAATCAGACTAAATGAATAATGGACCCATTAACCTCACTATGGACACGTGATTATCTGTCCTTGTTACAGTGATTACCACAGTGCAGACCAAGCTGACAGGGCTGGTCCTATCACACGTGGGGCCCAATTGGGACCATGTTGGCGGGGCCCCTAGACAAAGTGTTGCTGGCTACTGACACACCAAGTATTTAGGAAAATAAGGGCATACAGGCACAAAATAGAAAGGAAAGGGGCAGACAAGGTAACATAATAGGGGCACACAGGGTAAGAGAGAGAGGGAGGAAATAGGAGAGTGGACTGGGCCAATTAGTTTGGGGCTGGGCCGATTCAGCTTGGGAGCAGGCTTGGTTGGATTGGGGGCAGGCAGGGCCTATCAAGGTTGGAGGAAAGCTGGGCCTATGAGAGTTGGGGGCAGGCTAGACCTATGGATTTGGGGATGGGCTGGACTCTCAAAGTTGGGGGCAGGCCAGGCAGCATCATGTGCTGAGGGAAATATTATCTGTGCTGCCCTGTGGTGCGGGGCCCCCCAGAGGTGCGGGGCCCAATTGGGCCCAATTGGTCCAATTGGCCTAAGGCCGGCCCTGCAAGCTGAAGTCCAGTTTGGGTGAAGTCTGAAGGTGAATTGTGTTTTTTCAGTCTTGGATACTACTAGTACTTTGGGAAAGTTACTGTTAGCAATATGTTTTATTATCTAAGTGAAGCCCAACCCAATGTGTGAGAGTGGGTGGATGTATCATATATAGCACATGTATTTACCATTCCTGGCTGGAAAGGGGTCTTCACTCTCCGGTTCTCCAGCTCTTCCCACTTCACTGTGCTGTAGAAAGCGTGCTCCCTGATGTTTCCGTTGACACCGATCCGCTGATTCTCATCCATCTCCAAAAGCTAAAAAGAAACATGAACATGAATTCTAATATTGCAGGTGCTATGTCATGTACCTCCTAGCACTAGGGCCCGGGCCTAGGGTGGCAGGATTTTAGGGGGCGGCATGCTGCCCAACCACACCCACAATGATTCAGAAACACTGGGGATGCGCATGAGATACAATAGTTTTTTTTTAAATTTCCTGTGCGCCAATCCCCATTGCTCTGGTGAAAAAGATGAATGATGATGAAGGATGAAAATCTGAGGGGCGTCTGCTATGTAAATCTGGCTCTGGATATTTACCTTTGGCAGGAGGTCCAGCATTTCCTTGCTCATATAATATGGGTAATACGGCGTATTCTTCTTTATTGCAAAGAATTGCCTTAAAATACTGCCTGATGGTGAAAATGGCAAGCTGCCCGTGGCCATTTGGTACATGGTAATCCCAAAAGACCACCAATCCACGCCTGCGTTATACTCTGCCTTTGATAGAACCTATGAAACAAAATGATTACAGAAAAAACATGAGTCATGAACTTGATAGGCTACTTGCAGAACATAAAATAACATGTTATTTCCATATTAAATTGCAGATGGATTACATTTAACTTCTGTATTACTATTAATATATTAATAATATTAATTAATATTAAATGAGCACAGATCAAATACGTGTGGTATTATCAGAGATGCTGTTCTCATTTAAATGGGTTGTTTTTCCCCTTCAGGTCAACTCTTAGTATGTTATAAAACGTCAAATTCTTAGCAACCTTTGCCTTGGTCTTAGTTTTTTATCTTTTATAATTTTTCAATTATTTGCCTTTCTCTCCAGCATTCAGATGGGGGTTAATGACGCCCTTCAGCCAAAATCATATTGCAGTGTAAGGCTACAGTTTTGTTGTTACTGAAACTTTTATTATTTATCTTTATAGTCAGGCCCATTCATTTTCATTTCCCAGGCTCTCATTCAATTCAGCACCTGGTAGCTAAGTTAAATTGAGCCCTAGCAACCAGATAGCTGCTGGAACTCCAAAATAGAGAGCAGCTGAACAAAAAGCTAAATCATTCAAAATGAAGACCAATTGCAAATTGTCTCCGAATATTTCTGCATGAGACTAAAGGTTAAATTAAAGGTGAATATGTTTGTATTTTAAATGTTTGTTGTCACCTCTGGTGCGCGGTATCCAGGGGTTCCTATTACTCCGTTGGTTCTTGTCTGGTCGAAGATGTTCTCTGCGGCGAGGCCAAAGTCGCAGATCTTGATATGGCCGTATCTGTCCACCAACACGTTGTCAGGTTTCAGGTCACTGTAGGATAAGAATTAGGAGCAATTTAAATAGGTAACAGTTCTCGGGACCAACATTGCCCTCCACTGCCCCTATAAGTAGGCTGCCATCAGAGTGGGGATCCTGCAGGGGGCCCATAGTAACAGAGAACCCAAGGAAATGTGAAGGTACAATTCATAGAATAAAAAAGATATTGGACCTGCAGAGGGAATTAGTAGCATTTGGGTGGGGACAGGGCAGCCATCAGGGGGGGACAGGGGGGAGAGTTGTATGGGGCCCCGAGGGTAAGGGGGGCCCCGGCCACGCCACACTTACTTGATTAGCCGGGCCCCCCTGCTTTTTGAGACCTGCTGACTTCGGGAAGGCATGGACGTTTAAGGGCCCTGACCACCAATTTTCTTATAATGTGGGGGGGGCCTGGCCACCAATTTTTTTTTCTCATGTTGGGTCCTAGCCACCAATATATTTTTATGGGGGGCCCTGACCACCAATATCTTTTTATTTTTTATTAACATGTGGGAACCCTAGCCACCAATATTTTTCTTGTTTTTTTTACTGTGTGGTGGGGAGGGCGGACCTTTAGGTCCCAGGAAATGTTGTCATATGGGGCCCTGTGATTTCTCATGGTGGTCCTGGGTGGGGATGTTGACATGTTTGAGCAGAACGGAGTGAGTGTTCTGTAAAATATTCTACATTCTTTTAATTGGGGCCATGTTCTACTTTGTTGGATTTGCCCACCTCCCACAGGGGTGAGGGGCCAACCTGGCAGTGGGATAAAAACCTGGACTTGTATGGGAAAGTTCTATGTAGTATGGGGGTCCCATGACTTCTAACAGCACCCTGCAGTCTGACTGTGTAAGTGCTTTCTTGTATTGACTAATTTAAAAAGGAGTTGGGAGAGATGAGTAGCTACTATGGGAAATGCTTGCCTACAGCACATGTAGTGGTGACAGTCCATCATCACTCAGTGAATCTATGTGTCAGAAAGCACATAGAGACAACACAATATACTGAGAATTTACTCACCGATGAATGATGCCCTTAGAGTGCAGGAACTGGAGGGCAACCACCATCTCCGCTGTGTAGAACCTTTTACAAAAAGAAAATCATCATCGTTCCTATATCACATTCATTACATAGGATTTGTTACAGTTAACTATAGAGTTGCCTCGCAGTGTTCTCTGTGATTGCATCTGATGCAAATATCTAAGTGTAACATACAAAAGGGTGCAGAACACATCTTACTGACAGCACAGGCAAACATGCTACATATGTAACTTGTTATGGGAACAAATTCAGCCCATTCAAGTGCCCAGCGTTTTCCACTTATAAAAGAGCTGTAGTAACACTGTCCCAGAGAAAATCCATTAAAGTGATCCAGCTAAAATTCCTTAAAAACTTTTCATGTTCTTATTAATAAGGTTAAACCAAAGAAATGAAAAATGGGCCATTGGTTGGGGCGCTGGGAGGGGTGATATTGTAAGTCTATGGCATCTTTTAGCAACTCGTTTTGCATTGGTCAGAATCTCAAGATTGCCAGTCTGGGCCTGACAATATGCAGCAGAACAAAATTCATTAAGTGGGCAGCTTATACAGACAAATAAGTACTACATGGACCTTTGGAATATGTACCCCAATTTCTCTGTAATAACAATTAATATAATTCAGGTACAAAGCAGCCCTGTACTTATCTATGGCAAGGGTACAGGGCCAGGCCGCATCTTGCACCCACTTAACTAGAGCACCTGAATGAAACACAAGTTAGGGTGCAGGAAAGGGGACACTGCTACTCAAGCTTGTCCCTCAGTAATACACTGCTGCCATTGTGGAGAACAAAAACCTATTAAGGACTAAGAGGTAGGCAGTGAGCAAAGTATGAAAAACATGGTGGGCTGCATCTATTCTTTCCAGTTTGCTCCCTGTCCCATGTACTGTAAATGGGTCCTAATGTCACTTACATGATTCTTGCCATTGGCAGATTTCCTTTGCGAAGAATCATTTGCATTAAAGATTTCCCGCTGGCATACTCCAGGACGAAGAAGGATTCCAGCTGTTAAAGAGAAAATAGAAGAAGGTGAGACCTAGAACAGGGATCCCCAACCTTTTGAACCCGTGAGCAACATTCAGAAGTAAAAGGTGTTGGGGAGCAACACAAGCATGAAGACTGTTCCTGGGGTGCCAAATATGTGCTGTGATTGGCCATTTTAGCCCCTATGTGGATTGTCAACCTACATTGAGGCTCTGTTTGGCAGTGCATCTGGTTTTTATACAACCAAAACTTGCCTCCAAGGCTGGAATTCAAAAATAAGCTCCTGCTTTGAGGCCACTGGGAGCAACATCCAAGGGGTTGGAGAGCAACATGTTGCTCATGAGCTACTGGTTGGGGATCACTGACCTAGAACATCCAGCCTCCTATCCAAAAACTTTAAAACTGTCTGAATAGAAGTGGTAATGTGAATAAGTGGAAAGCAACATCTTGGCGCTCCATGGAGATATAGAAACAGCCGTGTATGAGGAGCAAATGAGACCCCACCGCATAGTTTGCCTAACACTGGTCTAATCATGCTAAAAGTTCATTTAAATGCTAGATTCCCTTTAAAGAGATGATATGCAATTAATAGCAGTATTTACCTCTGATTGAAAAGCTGCGTAGGAATGACATAAAAATGTGCTTCCTCTAGCGACCGACAGCACTCGGGCCTCCTTCATCATGATGTTGAAGTTGTTCTTGTCTGGACTTTTCTGCATGATCTTTACTGCTACCAGTTGCTTCTTGGTGTAAACGAAGCAACATCACCTAATAACAAAGGGCAAATAATTAGATATGACATGGTGTATGTAAAGGTAAACGCTAAACACTGAGAGGCTAAAATGAAAAAGTTATCTGTTTTCACTTTACACCATAGGTGGAGAATAATGAAGATTTCGGGAGGTTTAGTCTCCCCAATTAATTAAGAAACAGTATCTTCCAGTGATTCCTTCCCCAACATAAATGTCCCATTCTATATCACCACTTTATAATGATATCTCAGAACTGTATTTACAAAACAGTGAGTAATAATACTAAACTACTTTATTCTCGTCTATGTTTTTTTGCTTCCCTATGATTTATACCAAGGAAAAATCATTCCTGGGAGCCTTTCACTTCATCATCATTTATTTATTTAGCGCTGTCAAGATACGCAGTGCTTTACTGCAGTTATAGCAAACAGGGAATAAATGGTGGATAACAGACAAGGATTACCAGAGTACAATAGGGTTTACAAACTAAAAGGTTAGGGTTACAATTCACTTACCCGGCCAAAGCCTCCCTTTTCCAGCTCTGAATAAAACCTGTAGTTCTAATATCCAGGGGGACAGGTCTGCTGATATCCACACAGAGTTTCTTCGCTGCGCTTCCACCTAGGAAAAAAACTCCATTAGTACCTTGTATTACAAATAACCTGTACATAGCATATATTAATAAACCCATCAGCAAGCATAAGGCAGGGCTCCTTAATATGAGGCAGCACAAGGGGCTGGAGAGGGGACACCTACACCTATGTGCCTCCCCCAGATGCCCCCATGAATACATCTCCCAGAAAACTTAAACCCTTGATTATATATTGAGAAATGCTGGAAGCCTGGGTTTTCTGACATATTGACACGGCAGACCATTAGTGATAGTGATGTTCATCAGAATCAATCAGTAATTAGATTTGAACAGTTACATACAAGGTAGAAGATGAAAGCAGTTCTGATTGGTTGACATTGGCATCATCACTGATATTACTTATTTCCTATACTATAGAAAACCAGCCCTGATTGGTTGATACTGGCAATATCACTGGTGACTTTTATTTCCCCTTATAGTAAACCAGCCCTAGTTTCATACCAAGATTAAAAAAGAAGAAGAAAGAATAAATAAATAGATGGGGTAATTTTTTAATCAGAACAAGACCTTGGGTAAATCAGCAAGCTATAAACATCAGGCAAACATATTATTTGCAGAAATCCTGTTAAAAAGACATCCCAGCAAGTTAGGGCAGATAAATCCTATTTTATTAGAAAGTTAGGGGAGAGATTAAGCATAAAAGCTGCAACTGTGTTTTCTACCTTCTAAGGGATCCTCTGGATTTCTTGATTTTTGATCCTTTATTCACAACTTCACTGGTCTTTTCCAACTGACTTTTCTTTTCTTCTAACTGTAACTTTTCACTCTTCTCTATGGGGCTTTTCTCCTTGTCTTTTAATTCACTCCTCCTGCTTTTATTGCTCCCATCTTGGCGGGTCTTCTTTTCCATGGGGTGTTTCTTCCGCTCTTCTAACTCATCTCCACTCCTTCTCCTTTTATTTCTCCCATCTCACTGGCCTTCCTTTCCATGGGGCTTTTCTCCTTTTCTTTACCTGTCCTTCACTCCTTCTCCTTTTACTGCCCCCCATCCTACACTGATCTTTTCATTTGACTTTTCTTCTGATCTTCTAACTCACCTTCACTCCTTCTATTATTGCTCCAATCTCCAACAGTTCTTCCTTTGTATGGGGCTTTTCCTCTCTTCTATCTGTCCTTCACTCCTTCTCCTGCCCCAATGTTCACTGGTCTTCCTTTTCACCAGGCTTTTCTTCTTGTCTTCTAAATCATCATCACCCCTTCTGCTATTGCTCCTATCTCCACTGGTCTTCCTTTCTTTGGGGCTTTTCTTCTTCTCTTCCAGCTCCCTTTCTCTCTCCTTCTCCTTTTACTGCCCCCATCTTCACTGGTTTTCTTTTTCACCAGGCTTTTCTTCTTCTCTTCTAAATCTCCATCACTCCATCTCCTTTTCTCGCCTTGTCCTTCCTCCTCCGAATTCCGACTCCTCTTCTTTCTCACCTCCATGTTAATCTCTCCTCCTATACTGGTTTTTTAAATTTTATTTAAGCTCTATCTCAATTTATCCATTTTTATCTATCGCCACTCTCACTCCATGCCTCTTCTCCTCACTGTCCAAAAGGCAGTTGGCCTGAACCAACTGAACAGGTAACTGAACTAGGTGAAGTTCATAGTGACCACCAGCAGTATCAATGCGGGCAGGCAACATGGAGTGACATGCAAGCACTAGAGAGCCATTGGCAACTGACAGAGGCATTGCTATGTGCACTACAGAGAAGGAAAACTTCTCTAAAGGCAAATGTTTAAGTTGAATTGGGAGTTATCAAGTTGAGAATATGATTTATTTAAGTAAAAACCATTAAGGGGCAGAGCTGAAATCCCTGCCAGTCCACAAGGGTTATCAAATGGAACTGCTATACAGAGTTTGTGTTTATATCTATCTACACTGATTGATACTAAATTTGTATCAAGTTCCGAACTGTGCTGAGATCTGTGTTCACTTCAGCTCTTCAGGGGAAATTTGGAAGTTGCTGATTACCTAACAGTTCCCACTATATTATAGGACTGGTGGGCTAATTATCTGGAACAAACACCAAGTTGTTGCTTAGAAGGAACTTCTATTTTAAAATGGGCTATCTATGCTGCCGAAATTCAAAACTTTTTGGAGGTTAGTGGGACGTAGTGTCTTTATTGAAGCATGACATCCTGAAATTTCTACATTCCTTTATCATAGACCCTTCTTCACCATTTCCATATTCACTGCACTGCATGTAAAAACTCCTAAATAGAAAAGATTTATAGACACTGATAAATGTAACAGCTCTATATATTTTTTTGCACTGATGTAAAAAAATAGAAAAGCGCTAAACAAAAAGAAGCAACTTATTGTGGAGTGCCATGTATAGTGGCTCTGCTTTGGTTATGCTGTCTCTTTTTCCCCAGTTATGTTATGTGTAATGTGAGAACTGTATAGGAAAATGCTAAGTATAAATAAAGCACCATTTAACAGCTAAATATTATATATTATCCATCTGAATGTGTGACCATTACTTTTTAACTGGCATCAAGGAATTCCATGCATCCAATTCTCACATAGTAACATAGTAGATGAGGTTGAAAAGGAAAAAAATGTTGTCCATTCAAGTGCAACATGCACAACTGCCTATTGAATCCAGAGAAGGCAAAAAACAACCAATCTGACTGAAGCCTCAAGCAATTTGCCCTGGGGTGGGGGATTCCTTCCTGACTCCAGATGTCAGTTGGAACGCAGTCCCTGAATTAAGTTGGATTAAGAGCTGTTTTCAAGAACCTTGTGTTTTATCCCGTTGCTTAAAAGCCCATCCAACACCTGTAGGGCACAGAACTGATGGAGAATGGCTGAAGTGAAGGATGCATGGAGGTAGGAAAAGAAGATGCAAGGAGGGCAGTGATGAATACAAGCTACATAACCAAAAGCCATGCCAGTGTTTCAGCACTGAATGCCATTTAGCTCATGAAGCACACAAGAGGGCAATGTAAATAATTATTTTGTCTACTACGCTCCATTAAATAACTGCACTTTACATTGCTTTACTGTGCCAAATCATTGCTGTTGTTTGTACTCCATTATAATGTACTCAAAAGAAGCAAAAGTGGTCTTTGTTACTTGCAAAATCCAAGCTAAAAGCAATAAGAAGAAAGAATTTTGGGGGTCTCCATATCCCTTAACTCCCCTAGACGCATGATAGAACGTTTAGGAGACTAAATTATCTCCTCTTCCATCTTGGGATCTCTGTAGGAAGTGTAAGGAAGACGGGAGACAGGCAGAAAACTTTGTTTATACCTTGATGTTCCTCTGTCATTTTATGGCCTTAGTCAGTACCATCTGAATATAGGATGCAATACGCCGAATGTAATTTTATAATATGTAAATGCACACAAAAAAAGCATAAAAACAACAAAATAATTGTAGCATAGACAGTAAGGTTTATTTATAAAACTATACAATAAGCCAATCATGTTTACAATACATTTACAAAAGATATAAAATAGAATATATTATAAATATTTACCCAAAATTTAGATCTACGCTAACGGTCTACATACAGAAAGATATAAAATTATGGGCTGCTGTATAGAACCACTCTGCTACAAAGATTTTGCCATTTTGTACTGAAGCACACAGAGCACCTGGTATAAATGATTGGCTTGAGAGGGTAATGCCAGGGGCGGATATGTAAATGTGGGTACAGAATTACATTTGAGAAAAAGCACTCATAGGGAAAGAATTTGGCTCAGAACTTTGGCATGGCACAATAATTAAATGAAGGCAGTCTATACCAAAAGAGCCTGTGATGGACAAGACTCTGAGATATGTTCAGAAACGTTATATTCACTTCATCATTCTTTACACAGTCACAGCTGTAGATTCCTGGC